>NC_084625.1:31096233-31311233 GCF_033978795.1 Nerophis ophidion | reverse complement strand
TATTTATGGAACATGTCCACAAAAAAATGTAGCTGTCAACACTGAATATTGCATTGTTGCATTTTTTGTTCACAGTTTATGAACTTACATTCGTATTTTATTAAAGTATTATTTAATAAATATATTTATAAAATATTTTTGAATTGTTGCTATTTTTAGAATATTTAAAAAAAATCTCACGTACCCCTTGGCATACCTTTTTTTTTTGTCCTGTCCAGCTTTTCAGGCAAATCATATAGTTGATGTAGATGCCCATATCGGCTGTTCAGATTTACTTTACAAAAGAGAAGTGTAGGATACTTCTCTTGTTGTCTTATTTGAATGTGACTTTATTAAATGTATTTATATTATCATTTGGTGCAGCCGGGCCGGAGCAGGAGGGGATAGAAAGAGAAAAAAAGGAAGACAGAGGGGGTAATTGTGGGGATAAGAGGGGGATTAGACAGAGAGAGAGAAACAACAACAGCAAATACAACAATAACAACAACAACAATAGAACAACACCAGCACATACATAATATGTACAAATATGATCGTAAAAGTGATAGCAAATAAGCAGTCAGTGAAATAAATAATATAGTAATGACAATGAGCATTTTTACACTAAAACTGGAGCAACACAAATACCAATAGAAAAAGCGCTATTGATCATGAACAAAACCAATAGTTTACCTCTATTATCAACAATAAAGTTGTTCAAATGCAACGATACGTTTACACAGTGATAGCTAGAAAGAGAAAAAAAAAATTAATAAATAAATGAAAAAAAAAAAAAGAAGGAATACCGAAAGATGAAAGGGAAGAGAGAGAGGCAACCTATATCAATCTTGTAGATTGTTATAGTAACAATGGTTTAAGCTCTGTCAATATGCCTTGTGTTACTCAGTTTACCCTAGAGCAACAACGTTGATATATGCATGATGAAACATGATTATGTGCATGAGTGTATGTATGTATATGTACTTGTATATGAACAGAATGTGTATATGGATGTTTGTACAGTAAATGTATATGTACAGTATATGTATGTTTGTTTTTACAGTGAATGTATATGTACAGTAAATGTATGTTTGTACCGTGAATGTGCGCGTGGATGGACGGACTCGGAGTATGTAGGTATGTAATGTATTTGTGTATGTATGTGGGAGCGTAGGTACCATTGTATGGACGTTTGTATGTATGAGTAACGGTGTGTGTGTGTTAGTATATATGTGTGTTTGTATGTACAATATATTTGACCCCCAGTCTGCGTGGGAACCAGAGTGCTTACCCAGCCGCCCAGAGAGCCCAACCCAAACAGCAGGTGTGGCACCCAGGGAACCAGGGACCACCCACCCCACGCAGCCAGGCAGGCCGGCGGCGCTAACCCCGGCCCATCGCGCCGCCAGGAAGAGCCGGCAGCAGGCCGCAGACAGACGCGCCCGGCAGAGGACAGGGCACGAGAGAAGCAGTGGACGGCCAGACCCCAAGCCAGCGAGTGAGAACCCCCCACACGGGCAGACCCAGAGACTCCCCGCAGAGGGACGGGAAGACCGCCCGCGCCCCACCAGCACCCGGGCCCCCCCGACCCCACCCCCGGGGAGCACGGCGCGGCCCACACCAGGCCACCCCACCCGAGCCGGCCGCCACAGGACCACCCAGCGCAGGGCCGCGGGGACCACCCACCCAACCCGCAGGGACCCCAACGATGGAGATGGAACAACTAGCAACCACCCTGTCGAAGCCCCCCCCTGAGGAAGGGGGAGAAAAGGGAAAAAAAAATAAAAAATTAAAATAAATTATATATATATATATATATATATATATATATATATATATATATTAGGGGTGGGCAAATTAGTGCGTTAATTATGAGTTAACTCATCAATCTATTAACACCGACAATTATTTTATCGCACATTTGCGTATGTTGTTTACATGCTTTTATTTTGTTAACGTCTTTTCTTAACAAGATGGCGTCGCCTGGCGTCGAGGGGCTCTTGGTAAAGATGGAACATTTGGCAAAAATACCGAACAATTCTGCAAATTTCATGGAAATTCTGCAAATTTCATGGCTGGCTTACAGCGTGGTCACTCTGGGATCACTTACGACCGCCAGACAATTCTGGATGTGGATAGATCGGGCCGTTTTGGACTGAATGACGCGTGCTTGCTAGACCGGCTAGCTAGCATGGGAATACTTTGCCGGCTACATCCAGCGGCCTGTGAAGCAGCGGAGTATATATGTTGTCTGTGTATTCATGAATAATGCAGACGAGGCGTGTTGGCTGAGTTCTTAACGTTTGCTTTCAGAGCGTGCATATCACAACATACAAGATGCCGTCATGGCGACACAACCTATACCGGGCTACCGCGCATGCTCGTCACTCCTGTTGCATGCTGGGTAGGGTAGTTCTTTTATTCCCTGGCTCATAACGTCACAATATAGTACCATGTATATGATGCGTTCAGTTTATCAAAGCACCAAGCAAACAATTGGAAAATTCCCATCATATCAATTCCTAGATATGGTCATAATTATCTTAAGTGCACTACGCATAATAAATACAACATTATTAATATTGCTACTACGGATAATTTGATCAAAAATTCCCTAAAACAGCCCACTACCTATAATACAGGTTTTTTAAACATAAAACCCTGATAAAAAAAATGTTTCTGCTGTTACCTCAGAAATTGCCTGTTCAGATGTTATGATTGTGGCTCAGAGATTTGTATGTAGATTATATTTATTTTCCATAACAAACAGGATAACTTAAATACCCTGGCAGTGGTAGTAATAAGCTTAAATGTTTGTATTTAAATTTTTTGAGTTGATTTTCATAAAATATGCTATTTAACTGCTACTGTTTAACAAGGACTGATTTAAATTGTGTTTGCACAACAAATGTTTTGGCGCTTTTGTTCATGTGGGAGAATATTCCAATAAAGGTGCACTACACACTACTTTTGAATTCATTATTGGGCTTTGCGTATACAATGCAGTTAATCGTGATTAATTAGAGAAATAGTGCGATTAACTTCGATTAAAAATTTTAATCGTTGCCCATATATATATATATATATATATATATATATATATATATATATATATATATATATATATATATATATATATATATATATATATATATATATATATATATATAATTTTTTATTTTTTTTTCCAAGATGGCGCTGCTGTAGTGGCTGCTGTTGGCAGGATCTCTGTGCTCTTGTGTCATCCTTTTGTGTTTCCCTCTTGTTTTCATGTGTTATTATATTTTCTTGCCTTTTGGTCCGGGACCCTTTGGGACTGTGTGACAAGGGGTGGCACTTTTGTGACCTCTGTGGTGATTTTTTTTTGTGGACTTCTGGATCTGCCTCCCGGGAGCCTTTTGGCCATGGCGACCAGCTGCTGGGGGTCTGCCACACCGGAGTCTGTTTGGAGGGACTGGAGGAGATGCGGATGAGGGGACAGGGCTGCGGAGCTGGCACTGAGCGCTGGGACGGAGAGGCTTCGCGGTGTCTTGGCTGGGTGAGCAGGTGTCGGACACCTTCCAAGATGGCGCTGCTGTACACCTTGGATACGTCCAAGGTGACACCTCAGTCACCTTGGACGTATCCTCGCTCATCCATGCGGACTGGACACTGGCCGAGAGTGGAGTCAGCTGTTTTGGTTGCTTTGTTGGGTCTGCTCCTGTCTCTGGCCATGCTCTCTCCACTCCAGCGGACAATGGCGTGGAATACCGCAGAGGCCACCACAGTGGATATGTTTCTTTTACTTTTTTATTCATAGCTGTATGTAGAAGTGTCTGGTTGCATCAGCTGCTTTAATGTCTTTCATGTCCTCTGTGTTCTTTGATGTTTGATGTTTCCCTCTTCCACACATGTAAGAGGGATGTGTTCTATGGCTATGAGTTGTTTTTTTCCCTTTGCCTCAGTCTGCACCCCCTCTCCAGGGCCCAGGCTAAGACCGATTTTTTTTATTTTATTTTAATCTTCTATTTTTTTCTCCCCCCCCTCCCCCCCCTCCCCCTCTTGTTTACCTGTATCTCATCATTTTTCTAAGGGCCGCTGGAAGCCGGCAGACCCATCAGCGATCCTGTTCTGTCTCCCTGTAATGTTTGTCTTATCTTGAATGGGATTGTGCTGAAAATTTTAATTTTCCTGAAGGAACTCTCCTGACGGAATAAATAAAGTACTATCTATCTATCTATCTATCTATATATATATACACATACATATATATATATATATACATATACATACACACACACATATACATACATATACACACATACATACATACACATCCATACACATGTACACACATAAATACACACACATACACACACAGCACATACATATGCATACATACACATACATACACATATATACATACACATACATACACACATATACATACATATATACATACATGCACACATACACATATATACATACACATACATACATATATATATACCCACATACATACACACATATATATACATACATGCACACATACACATATACACATACATACATACATACATACATACATACATACATATACACACATACCTCCGTATACATATATACACAAAAATAAATTAAATAAGATTACAGACAGGCTGACACACAACATCACTACCCCAGCAGCTGGCCGACTCGCAGCAACTCGGAATACCCTGCAGCACCAAGCTACCACAATGGATGAGGGGACTAGACCCAGCCGGACCCAACCAAGAAGGACACCTGGAAGGGATGGACGGCGGGACCCAGGGGCCCCAGACATGCAGCCCAGATGCAGTAGCCTGAGGCGCCGACCCCGATTGACCAGCATGCCCAGAGCGTATCCCCAGAAATATACATACACATATATACATTTATATACATACACGTATACATACACACACACATACATATACAACTATATACATCTGCATATATACATACACACCCTTGGCATACCTTCAAGTACTCCCAGGGGTACGCGTACCTCCATTTGAGAACCACTGCCATAGAAGGAGCTGGTGACCTCTTCTGCTGATTGGAAGGAATTATCCATCCATCCATTTTCTACCGCTTGTCCCTTCGGGGTCTCGGGGGGTGCTTGAGCCTATCTCAGCTACAATTGGGCGTAAGGCAGGGTACACCCTGGACAAGTTGCCAACTCATCACAAGGCCAACACAGATTGACAGACAACATTCACACTCACATTCACACACCAGGGCCCATTTTAGTGTTGCCAATCAAGGAATTAATAAACATATAAACATATGACTTAACAGACATAACAATTCACTTTAAAATATGTTCACAATAGTACATTTAATGTTTTTTTGTATATCACTGATCACGATCAGATATTTATTTGAAACATCATTTGAAACTTCGGCCCTAGTGCAGCTGGGATAGGCTCCAGCCCGCGACCCCGAGAGGGACAAGCGGTTGGTGAATGGATGGAAATGCACATAGCGTGTATAGGGACGGCGTGGCGCAGTGGAAGAGTGGCCGTGCGCAATCCGAGGGTCCCTAGTTCAACCCCCACCTAGTACCAACCTCGTCACGTCCGTTGTGTCCTGAGCAAGACACTTCACCCTTGCTCCTGATGGGTGCTGGTTAGAGCCTTGCATGGCAGCACCCTCCATCAGTGTGTGAATGTGTGTGTGAATGGGTAAATGTGGAAGTAGTGTCAAAGCGCTTTGAGTACCTTCAAGGTAGAAAAGCGCTATACAAGTACAACCCAAAAAGCGTTCACAATCATTATGAAATACTTATTTTTTTTAAATGCATTCTAGCTCTAAAATTTCAATCCCGCTTACAGCGGAGCCAATGGGAAGTCCTCTATTCCACCCATACTACCCAATAAGGAAAAAAAAAAAAAAAAACGCCAACAATACCCCATTTACATTTCATGACTTGAATATTAACCAAATATTAGTGATATTGTTATTATAATAGCTAACGCAGACAAACTATTTATCGCTGCGGCGTGATCTAATGTTAACACCATCGATTTCTAAGCTGCTTCCTCCTTTCCTTGCTCTTCACATTTTATTGTAGATCATAAATCATGCCTAACCTGGATAGTAGTAGGACAAGGATGTATTCCCACAAATTGGTACACTTTGGTAGCCAATTTAGACCTGGGAATGGCGAGAACCACATGAAAAGACACTTTTCTTCGCGTGGATTATGAGTCATTCTTCATCTAAACGAGAACATCGTAGCTGTTGGCATCCTAATGACAGCTGACCTTGTACAGTATGTGGTGTTTTTGTATGTTTGTTGGCTCTCATGAAGTCTGCAGTGAGAAATATTCAGTGATAATAAAAAAAGAAGCTACATTTTTTTAAAGGAATGCGCCAACCCCCCTAGGGGGGGGGGGGGGGGGGGGGGTCCTCTCCAAAGTTTCTCATAGTCATCATTGTCATCGACGTACCACTGGGTGTGAGTTTTCCTTGCCCTTATGGGGGCCTACCGAGGATGTCGTAGTGGTTTGTGTTGTGGTTTGTGCAGCCCTTTGAGACACTAGTGATTTAGGACTATATAAATAATAATTGATTGATCGATTGATTGATATATTCCCAAAATGATCAAAATACGCAAAAAGTAAATGTTATTATAAATGTGCCCGTACATTACACATATACTTACATCATGTACCTAAAACCTTAATTAAGGTGTTTGCATGTTTTCAAGAGATTTATAGGCAGAATAGAAAGGCTCTCAAAGGCCCAATTGTAAGCAGACTTTTGATTGCATTTATTTACTGCTTAGAATGCATAAAAAATACATCCGTCAATTCTTTCATAATGATTGTGAACTATAGGCAAAATTCCCAAAATAGTGCAGCTGTCCTTTAATCTATATAAAACACCATCAAAACTCATGACAATGAACCAACATCACGATATCAAAGTTGATCCGCTTTGCAAAAATCAACAACAAATGCAACATTTGGGTCACACATGAGTTTTGATGTTGTTTCAACATTGAATAAAGGTTAAAATGCCACTTGGAGATTGTAAAAATATTTTTTTGTCCGTGCACAATATCACATTTTAATGTTATTTATTGCTGATGCACAAGTGATGATGTTATTCTTAACTCTTTATCATGCGTGAACTTGAAGTACATTGTTTTAAATCAGTGGTGTCAGATGTAAGGTTTTCTGCGGGCTGCAGGATGAATTTACTAAGTATAAAAATGAGCCGAAATATTTGAATGAAAGAAACTGCTGTTCTAAATGTGTCCACTAGATGTCACAATAGCGTTTCTTTATATTTTTGTAGATGATGCCACATACCAATGATTGTCACTCACACACTAGGTGTGGTGAGATTATCCTTTGCATTTGATCCATCACCCACACCCCCTGGGAGGTGAGGGGAGCAGTGAGCAGCAGTGTTGGGCGCGGATCAGAATCATTTTGGTGATTTAACCCCCAATACCTCCCAAGCAGGTAGCTAATCGGCTGCATTTTTATAGTCTTTGGTATGACTCGGCCAGGGTTTGAACTCAAAATCTACCCATCTGAGGGCGGACGCTCGGCATACACTAAGTGCCATCCCATTCCCATTGTGTTCAATATGATGTTGGCCCACCTTTTGCAGCGATTACAGCTTCAACTCTTCTGGGAAGGCTGTCCACAAGGTTACGGAGTGTTTTTATAGGAATTTTCGATCATTCTTCCGAAAGCACATTGTTGAGGTCACACACTGATGTTAGTCGAGAAGGCCTGGCTCTCAGTCTCCTTTCTACTTCATCCCAAAGTTGTTTTATCGGGTTCAGGTCAGGACTCTGTGCAGGCCAGTCAAGTTAATCCACACCAGACTCTGTCATCCATGTCTTTATGGACCCTGCTTTATGCACTGGCGCACAGTCATGTTGGAAGAGGAAGGACTGGTCCAAACTGTTCCCACAAGGTTGGGAACATGGAATTGTCCAAAATGTTTTGGTATTCTCAAGCATTCAAAGTTATTTTCACTGGAACTAAGGGGCCAGGCCCAACTTCTGAAAAAAAAAGAAAAAAAAACACGCCATAATTCCTTTTCCACTAAATATCGACACTCGGCAAAATGCAGTCCGAAATGTAAAGTTCTCCTGGCAACCTCCAAACCCAGTATGGTCCAGCAGATTGCCGGATGGAAAAGCGTGATTCATCACTCCAGAGAAGGCATCTCCACTCCCCTCGAATCCAGTGGCGACGTGGTTTACACCACTGCATCCTACGCTTGCATTGGACTTGGTGATGTATGGCTTAGATGCAGCTGTTCGGCCATGGAAACCCATTCGATAAAGCTCTCTGTGTACTGTACGTGGGCTAATTGGAAGGTCACATGAAGTTTGGAGCTCTGTAGCAACTGACTGTGCAGAAAGTCTTTGCACTATGTGCTTCAGCATTCGCTGACCCCTCTCTGTCAGTTTACGTGGCCTACCGCTTCATGGCTGAGTTGCTGTTGTTCCCAAACTCTTCCATTTTCTTATACTAAAGCCGACAATTGACTTTGGAATACTTAGGACTGAGGAAATTTTACGACTGGATTTGTTGCACGGGTGGCATCCTATGACAGTTCCACGCTGGAAATCACTGATTTTTGTAGAAACAGTCTCCATGCCTATAAGTGCTTGATTTGATGCACCTGTGGCCGGGCCAAGTGATTAGGACACCTGATTCTGATCATGTGGATGGGTGGCCAAACACTTTTGGCAATATAGTGTATGTACAAAATAAACCTCATGGTGCACCAGTCGAGGAAAATGAGCAAACTACATAAATAATATCCTGTAATTTGATTTTGATAATTATATTTTATCTTGATGGATTGAAAATGAACACCAATGAGTTGACTGATGAACATCCATCCATCCATTTTCTACCGTTTATTCCCTTTTGGGGTTGCGGGGGGCGCTGGTGCCTATCTCAGCTACAATCGGGCGGAAGGCGGGGTACACCCTGGACAAGTCGCCACCTCATCGCAGGGCCAACACAGATAGACAGACAACATTCACACTCACATTCACACACTAGGGACCATTTAGTGTTGCCAATCAACCTATCCCCAGGTGCATGTCTTTGGAGGTGAGAGGAAGCCGGAGTACCCGGAGGGAACCTACGCAGTAACGGGGAGAACATGCAAACGCCACACAAAAAGATCCCGAGCCCGGGATTGAACCCAAAACTACTCAGGACCTTCTTATTGTGAGGCAGACGCACTAACCCCTCTTCCACCGTGCTGTCCCTGATGAACATTATCACATAATATATTCAGAAAGTATAAATAAGGACAAATTAAGATTAACCACACCATGTAAATCAGGGGTCTCAAACACGCGGCCCGCGGGCTAATTGCGGCGCGCGAGACGTTATTTTGCGGCCCGCACCTTGATGTGAAAATTTTATGTTGGTGCAGCCCGCGAGTTTCATTTGTATACCCTCGATTTTTCCAGGAGACTTCTGGGTATTTGTTCTGTTGTGTTTATGTTGTGTTACGGTGCAGATGTTCTCCCAAAATGTGTTTGTCAATCTTGTTTGGTGTGGGTTCACAGTGTGGTGCATATTTTTAACAGTGATAAAGTTGTTTATATGGCCACCATCAGAGTGACCTGTATGGCTGTTGACCAAGTATGTCTTGCAGTCACTTCCGCAGGTCTGCAGAAGCCTCATAACATATGTGACTCGGCTGGCACACAGTTTTGTATGGTGAAAAAGCATACGAGATGGCAATTTGTCGAGGACGCTAAAGGCAGTGCCATCACGGCACGCCCTTTAATATTATTGTGCGGGTGAAAACCGGGTGAATGATTACCCCGGGAGATTGTCTGGAGGGGCACTGAAATTCGGGTGTTTCCCGGAAAGATCACCAGAGTTAGCAAGTATGTTGCTCAGGCGGGAAAGCCATTCAAAGAAGGTGACTTCATCAAAAAGTGCATGTTAGATTTTTTAAAGAAATATTTTCTTGCGGCCCAGCCTCACCCAGTTTCTGCATCCAGTGGCCCCCAGGTAAATTGAGTTTGAGACCCCTGAAGTGGGAAAAAAACCCAACAACATTGTGATATGAACATTTTCAGAATGTACCTGTTTTATTTTTAAACAAATAAAACAATCTGAAGTTGTCTTTATTTTTACGTTATCGTGCCGGGATTTTACCAGATTTTTCTAAATTTGGCACCCGATCTAAACTGACTCGGACACCCCTGCTTTAAAATGCATTAAAAACATGTTTCCCACTTAAAAAAAATATATCACGACATCTCACGTGGTCAGGAGGGAACACCCAACCTGTCATATCCCAAAAAGCCAGCAGAGGGCGCTCCCCGCCACATGACGGGAAGGGCGTGCGTACTGCGTGCGCGTCCCTAAAAGAGAGCGCGGCCGAGCGAGAGGGCAGAGCGGCTGTCTGCCTCCTTTCCGGTGCTGTCGCTCCCCCAGTCGCCGCAGTGCTTCGCCGCTCTCCCCCCCAGAATCCTCTCACCTCCTCCCCTTGAAGGAGGCTGCTTCCACCTTCGTCCCATCCTCCTGCGGATGCAGCAGCCCTCTTGCACGCCACCGGCAAATGCTCGCTCCCCTCGGTGCAACTGTGCAAGCGAGCGGACGCGCGGTTAACTGAGCCCGAGGAAAGGTGCACCAAAGGCGGACGGTGAAACGCGGAGACGCCGGTGGCTGTGACGGTGGTCTGGTTCTCATTTAGGTAAGTCATTGCAGTTATTTTTCTCGGGGAGAGTGTTTATTGCACGCACTCCAACGTGCACGGCGGAGCGTTTTGTGCGTGCACTTACTGTTTGCAGAAAGTAACCATCTTGCAAAAAAAGTTGCCATGTTTTAAAGTTAGAGAGGTGACACAAGGATATGCAGAGAGGACACCCCTGCCATTGCTTGTTGTGATAAATAGTCTTTTTTTGCAGCAGAGGGATTGCACTGGCAGTTTGTCCAGGGCGTGCAATGCATCCTGCTGATGAGGTGCAGGTAGGGGAGGGGGTGGGTGTGATTAGGCATGATGAGGGTACATGCACGGCCCGGCTGCATGTCAGCACTTTGACAGGTGGGTGATGGACAGCATCATCATGCTTTGAGTGTACGCACCAAGGTCTTACTCCATGGCATTGAACCCTGGCTGCTCAGGTTGGGGTGCATAGAAGAGGCGTGCAATGCAAAGCTTTGGCTTGCAGGTGTTTTTGGTGTTTTCCCTGAAGTGAGGGTGTGGATCCGCCACAAGGCTGCATTTTCTGTGTACACTTCTGAATTTCATATTGGGTTCAACATGACTTTTCCTGCTAAACAATAGAAATGGTCACAGGTACATAGACATCTACAAATAGAGTATTAATCGGGGGGTTTAAACTCAACATGGGGGCTGCAGGAGGTTGCCTTCACAAACATATTTGAACTACATGACTAAATGCCCTAATTTTACTTCTACTAGCTGAGCTATCAGGGGTGTCAAACTCATTTTGATCGGGGGCCACATGGAGAAAAATCTACTGCCAAATGGGCAGGACTGGTAAAATCACGGCACGATGACTTAAAAATAATGACAACTTCATATTAGTTTCTCTGTTTAAAAATAGAACAATCACATTTTGATATTGTACAAATCATAATGTTTTTTTTTTTTGTTATAAATTATTTGATAATGTTCATCACTCAACTCATTGGTATTAATTTTCAATCTATCAAGATAAAAACATTATATCAAAATTGAATTACAGTATGTTATTTGTGTAGTTCATACTTGCCAACCCTCCCGGATTTTCCGGGAGACTCCCGAAATTCAGCGCCTCTCCCGAAAACCTTCCAGGACAAATTTTCTCCCGAAATTCAGGCAGAGCTGGAGGCCACGCCCCCTCCAGCTCCATGCGGACCTGAGTGGGTACAGCCGGTTTTCACGTCCGCTTTCCCACAATATAAACAGTGTGTCTGCCCGATGACGTTATAACTCTAGAATGATCGAGTTCTTAGTTCCTTATGTGGGTTTATTGTTAGGCAGTTTCATTAACGACCTCCCAGCGCGGTAACAACACACAACAACAGCAGTCATGTATTCGTCTACCGTAAAGCAGTTTGTCTGCCGTAAATAGCAATGTTGTGACACTCTTAAACAGGACGATACTGTCATCTACTGTACATGCATATGTGACAATAACATCTACGGCTCCTCCCCACTTAACCATGCCCCGTCACCAAACCCCCACCCCCACCTCCCGAAATCGGAGGTCTAAAGTGAAGTGAATTATATTTATATAGCGCTTTTCTCAAGTGACTCAAAGCGCTTTACATAGTGACACCCAATATCTAAGTTACATTTAAACCAGTGTGGGTGGCACTGGGAGCAGGTGGGTAAAGTGTCTTGCCCAAGGACACAACGGCAGTAACTAGGATGGCACAAGCGGGAATCGAACCTGCAACCCTCAAGTTGCTGACACGGCCACTCTACCAACTGAGCTATGCCGCCCCTAAAGGTTGGCATTATGGTGTAGTTTAATCATTTTCAACATATACAAAGATTCAAAGAAATGCAATTGCGACATCCAGCGGACACATTGTAGAACAGATGTTTCTTTCTTTGAAAAATTTCAGGTACATTTTTATACTTGGCAAACTCATCTTGCGGGCCGGATAAAATCGGTTCGCGGGCCTGATCCGGCCCTCGGGCTGTACGTTTGACACCCCTGTGGTAGGCCTTGAATCATGTAAAAATATAATTTTTGACACTTCCGCTTGCTCACAAGGAGTTGCTCTTTGTGTGGCCCAATATTTGTTGTGCTGTCAAACTCATTTTCATTGTGGACCACATTGCAGTTACCCTCAGTGGGCCACATGTAACTGGAACTATAAAAATGTATAACCGCCACTTGATAATATTAGACAATTGCTCCTTTCATTTGATTATTATCATACTCAAACTGATGGGGAAATTGCTTTGCAATCATAAGTCAAGATGACAGGCTGATATTAAGGTTCAGCTATTGCAAAAAGGGTTTCAATTACAAAAAAATGCTTGTCATAGGTTTTTGCGTCAAACAATATTGAGTTAAGAACTGCAGTTGCAAGTGGTACAATTTTGTTTCTGTTAAGATTGAAACCTATTTAGCAAAAATGACGATATACCTTATTGACATACATTTCTTGGTCTTCCAGGCCAGATTAAATGAAGTGGTGGGCCAAAAAGGGCCCCCGGGCATTGGGTTTGACACCTGTGAGTATATATTAAATAACTCTGGCTGCAATTGCAGCCAGAACATCAATGTACGAACTTGATTGGTTCTGGAACATGGTTCGTATATAGAAAAGTTTGTATATTGAGGCACATTTCTAAATAAGAAACAATGTAATGATGAATAATAGTTTCCCGCTCTAGCAAAAGTCGGTCTTTTAGTAAAAGTTTGTATACTTTCAACACAAAATTAAATGCTATAAACTACTGTATACTAAACAAACAAACAAAAAGGAGTGATGGATCAACTTTCTCATTAACAACAAAGTCAAGACAACAACTCGCTGAACTGTCCTCATTTCCAGCCGCCCTGCTGACACACACACACACACACACACACACACACACACACACACACACACACACACACACACACACACACACACACACACTGTCACTGGGGGTGGATCCTTTTATTTATTTATTTGTATTTATTTATTTTTTCTTTGTCATGAAAAAGAGAGGCTTTTGTCATGAAAAAGGGAGGTTTTTGTGGTTTGTGCACTAATTGTAAGTGTATATTGTGTTTTTTACGTTGATTTAATAAAAAAATAAAACAAAAATATTTTTTTAATTTATTTATTTATTTAAAAAAAATAAATAAAAATGAATAAAAAATTCTTCTGCGGCCCAGTACCAATCGGGCCACGGCCCGGTACCAATCGGGCCACGGCCCGGTGGTTGGGGACCACTGATGTAGACCACAAGGAAGTGTTTTACATTTAGAAAAAGAATGAAAAGATATGACTCCTTTTATAGCGCCTTATAATCTTATATATGAAAAAAGATAAAAAACAGACCATTCAATGGCAGTGCATCTTATAATCCAGTGTGCCCTATGGTCCAGAAAATATGGTACAGTTAAAAAAGTAAATTTTGCATTATAGAGGGTCTTTAATCCATTAATGCTCACTGACCTGAGGTGTTGTGCATTGTGGTCTCATGTGACATCGCGTGTGACGGCAGTGTTGTTTTTAAATACAAAAAACAACTCCCATGAAAAATAATTCCGATATTTCTACGCTTTTCTACATTTCTACCCAAACATTTTATTACATTCCATTTTGCAAGCGATGAGGTGTTGGCTTGTCCAGGGTGTACACCGCCTTCCGCCCAAATGCAGCTGAGATAGGCTCCGGCACCCCTCGCAACCCCAAAAAGGGACAAGCGATAGAAAATGGATGGATGGATGGATGTTTTCATCACCATTACTCTGACCAAAATTATCACAATTAGTGATTTTCTGATGGATCAACTTTTAATATTAGTTAAAAAGTACTTAATCACCATTGCAGATAAATGCCTTTCATGCCAATCACAAACACAGATCCCCTCCGTGACCCCAAAAGGGACAAGCGGTAGAAAATGGATGGATGGATGGAAGGTATTTACATCCAGAGGTTGCACGATTTGTGAATCAATGTCAACTACAGTGGACATTTAGTTTTAGTTCTGAGTTAAAATAACCCTTTTTTTCTTCTTCCGTGTGCATGGGTGATGTTTTGTCTTTCAGTGCGGACACAGATTAGATGACTTCACACACTTGCGCCGTGTTAATGGCTAATCACTATGCAGCAGCGGCACAACACAGCCGTCTTTCTAGTGTTGTAGTTGAAACTAAAAAGGAGGGGAGGGGGGCAAAGCTCGCCGCCGGTGTCTATTGATCTGGCGGTGGGGCTGATGCTGGCTGGCGTCCACAAGGATGGAGTGCTGACGACAGTCCAAAAAGCGCGGCGGCCATGATGATCTGGCCTGGCAGAGTAATGCTGATGACAAGGGAGGAGTTTGCATCGATAGTTAGTCCGCCTGGAGCGATTATTTACTCTCTCTTTTTTTTTTCCCCCTTTTAAATCTGTCAAAGCAAAGCGAGGGGGGTAGGGGGCGGGGGTCTTGTTTTCAACCATTTTTTGTTGAACCTGTCAACTGTGTGCTGGAAGACTTGCTGCCAAAGGGATCTTTTCCTTCCTTTTGCGCTTTGATTTTTTTTCCCTTCTTGGGAATTATCGTCAAAGAAAGGCGGTTTTATGATTTAGTCGGACTTTCTTTTTGTCATGTGCTCAAGCAAAACCTTTCGATTTTATTTACTCGATCCATACCACTAGCTGCTGAAATATCCTTCTAATGCTGCACTGTTAGTTTGTAATTGTCAGTGATTGGAGTTGTACTCATCTTCTCATGTTGTCACCTCACATGATTAGCATGGAAATCATATCCACCTGTCAAAGACGCGTTTCCTGCTTGTGTTTACTTGTCATGTTTACGTAATGAACAACGCCGCATGCTTGACTTGCAGACTTCACAATATATTGCTTTGGATTTTACTGCCGTCACGTCCGGCTCATTAAATACGGGTTGTGGTCAAGCCAGCTCTGTTCTCAATGGGTACCCGGTGCTATTTAGCCTTTCTCGACGCAGAAATGCCTCACGTTTGCTTTGTTTTCAGCTGTACAAATCGTTCAAATCGCGAAAAGGATAAACGTTTCTTCAGAGTTCGTCGAGAGGTAGTCAAAAAGAGTGAAAGAGTGCCAGATTTTACAGAACGACGACGAGAAAAGCATTCATCTTACACTCCATTCCAAAGGAACAGTCAAATAAGGCATGAGTTTGCTGTGATCACTCTGTGACATCTCATGGACAAAGATAAGACCTTCTGGAGGAGATTTCTTTGGTCAGATGAAACAAAAATGGAGCTGTTTGGCCACAATACCAGTAACGTGTTTGGCGTAGAAAAGGTAAAGCCTTTAATCCCAGGAACACCATACCTACCGTCAAGCATGGTGATGGTAGTATTATTTTCTGGGCCTGTTTTGCTGCTAATGGAACTGGTGCTTTAAATGGGGCAATCAAAAAGAAGGATTACCTCCAAATTCTTCAGGACAAACAAAAATCATCAGCCCGGAGATTGGGAGATTGGGTCTTGGGTGTTCCATCAGGACAATGACCCCAAACACAGGTCAAAAGTGGTAAAGGAATGGCTAAATCAGGCTAGAAATAAGGTTTTAGAATGGCTTTTCCAAAGTCAATCAATCAATCAATGTTTGTTTATATAGCCCTAAATCACGTCCTGACTTAAACTTGTGGACAATGCTGAAGAAACAAGTCCATGTCAGAAAACATACACATTTAGCTGAACTGCACCAATTTTGTCAAGTGGAGTGGTCGAAAATTCAACCAAACACGCCTTATTACAGTGTAAGCAAATATCAACATTGCTGTATGTATACTTTTGACCCAGCAGATTTGCTCACATTTTCAGTACACTCATAATAAATTAAAAAAAGAACCAAACTTCATGAATGTTTTTTGTGATAAACATGTGCTCCAATCACTACATCACAGAAAAATAAGAGTTGTAGAAATTATTGGAAACTCAAGACAGCCATGGCATGATGTTCTTTACAAGTGTATGTAAACTTTTGACCAGAACTGTAGATAAAGACAAGAAAAATATGCTTACTCGTAAACAGCGCGTGGCAACAAACATCAGTAGACAAAGATTGAAATCATGAAATGCAACCTTACCCGAGCAAAAATTATGCATATTTATCCAGGAGAATCTTGATAGCAATTTCCTTGACCGAGCCCCACACACAGAAGGTGCAAGTTTCCAAGTTTTCACCTGTTTTGTAGTGCAGAATGATGTTTGGAGCACAATCGTTCGATGTGTCTGAGAACGCGACCGACGTATGATCCTTGATACAAAAATCTTTTTTTGATAACTTATAGGAATCTATTCCATTGCACAATTGGATTAGTATCTGCTTTTTGCAGGAAGATTTAAGCCTCTTTTGTTTACCATTTCCCATTTAAGTATTACCTCGGTATCATTTCTATTTCTTAAATTGCAATTTTGGTACTAGTGTTTTATAAAAAGCACCAATGCAGTGAGTCTAAATAAAAGTAAGCAAATGTGAGCAAAACCTAAAAGAGATATTTTACCAAAGGCGACAATTATACAAACCCATTTCCATATGAGTTGGGAAATTGTGTTAGATGTAAATATAAAAGGAATACAATTATTTGCAAACAATTTTCAACCCATATTCAATTGAATGCACTACAAACACAAGATATTTGATGTTCAAACTCATGAACTTTATTTTTTTTTTGCAAATATTAATTAACTTAGAATTTCATGGCAGCTACATGCGCCAAAGTAGTTGGGAAAGGGCATGTTCACCACTGTGCTACATCACCTTTTTCTTTTAACAACACTCAATAAACGTTTGGTAACTGAGGAAACTAATTGTTGAAGCATTGAAAGTGGAATTCTTTCCCATTCTTGTTTTATGTTGAGCTTCAGTCGTATCGCTATCAATCATTCCTGAGTGGGATCACATGTATAAACTGTACATTTTTAAATGTATTAATGGTGAGTGCTCTTGAGAGTTTGACAATATCAACACACTCTTTAAACTTCTTTCTTCTTCTATTTGATTACATTCAATTGTCCAAGTCAATGGTACACAATAACTAAACAAAGTAAAAAAGAATATCCACACATGTTTTTGCCCTCAAAGTCCTCCTGTGTCCAGGGAATTATCTGAGTTTGTCAACATAAACAAAAAACAAACAAAACAATGATTTGGAAAAAAATAAAAACATTGACCGAATCAATCTAGTATCCATTATATACTAGTACTACCATTGGTATGGACACCACTAATTTATGGATCAATCTGTCCTCCTTTTACATGTCGTGTACTGACTGTGACAAGGCTAATACACCAGCAGTTGTTGTTACAGTTGGAAGGGGAGTCTTATGGTCTCACTCGTCGCAGTTTACCTGACACATGAAATGTGACAAATTGGGGAATTGCACTATTGCCTCTAGCCGTCGGATGGCAGTAAGAGTGTTGCAATTCCAACTCCGACCACAGGGTCCTTTGGCATGTTTGCTATGGAAAGTAACACTTCCCATCATTTCCTGCGGATTGTTCTTGGTGTGTAACATATTTAGCCTTGTCCTCCAGTAAAATTGATAATGATACTTTTGTGATGATACTAAGAAATGCAGTTTGTCTGCCATCATAGATGGGGTTATTATTAGCTTAAGAGGGCAGCTCCACACTGTGTATGGAGACACATTTTTAGTTCCTAACTGCTTGTTAGCTGGGGGATTAAAAATAAATAGTCAGTCGGAGGGGATCTGTGTTTGTGATTGACATGAAAGGCATTTATCTGCAATGGTGATCAAGTACTTTTTAAACTAATATTAAAAGCCGATCCATCACATCACTAGTTGTGATAATTTTGGTCAGAGTAATGGTGATGAAAACATCCATCCATCCATTTTCTACCGCTTGTCCATTTTTGGGGTCGCGGGGGGTGCTGGAGCTTATCTCAGCTGCATTTGGGGCGGAAGGCAGTGTACACCCTGGACAAGTCACCACCTCATCGCAGGGCCAACACAGATAGACTGACAACATTCACACTCACATTCACACACTAGGGACCATGTAGTGTTGCTAATCAACTTATCCCCAGGTGCATGTCTTTGGAGGTGGGAGGAAGCCGGAGTACCTGGAGGGAACCCACGCAGTCACGGGGAGAACATGCAAACTCCACACACAAAGATCCCGAGCCCGGGATTGAACTCGGGACTACTCAGGACCTTTGTATTAAAAACATTTGCATCCAATTCCGTCCTTACTCTAAGGTGCTGCTGTTTTGATTAGCAAAGTAGTTCAAACAGGCTCAGTACTTCAGTGTGAAAACTCCTCCAATGAACTGAGGTAGTTAGTTTCCAAGGTTCCTGAGGGGTCTTTTTCATCACTCTCATAATTCACCTTTCATAAACATTTGGTCTTTTAGTAGGATTGTCACAATACCGTAGATTTAGTAGTCAAAACCGATTCCTGTGAAATTCTCAATACCATGACCGAACCCATGTACGTTTGAATTCACTACTTTATTGAAAAGCGTTTCAAGGTGTTAAGTATTTAAGATCACTTTGCTTATAACATGGTTTTGCTAAGAAATCAAATTGCAGTATCAGCTGCCAAGAGGTAACTAACAATACATTCAAAAAAAGAACAGCAGTGGCCTACAGCCTCCCAGCATATCAAAAGAAGTCACACTGTGCTTGAAAACCTGGTCATAAATAACAACCTTTTGTCAACTATTGTTCTTAATATTCTTTCAATATAGTGGCAACGTGATATCATTATTTGTTACGGAATGGACTAATCCATCCATCCATCCATCCATCCATTTCCTACCGCTTATTCCCTGTGGGATCGCGGGGGGCGCTGGAGCCTTTCTCAGTTACAATCGGGCGGAAGGGTAAAACATAATACATGTATTAAAATATTAAATTTATCCTAATGTTTTTATTATTATTTTCATATTAAAATATATTTAAAGATGAATATTTTGTTTTTATCCGTACTTAGTATCAGCATTTCATCTTTTTCTCATTAAGCCACCTATTTATGCTGTTTTTTTGTTCAGTTTATTTCACCAAATGCCAGAGTGTTTTTAAGCTGAGTTTATAAAGTGATCCAAATACTGTTTACTGGAGCACAGCAAATACTCTCTCAGCAATACCACACATAATTGGAATTCTCTATTCTTTAAGCATATTCTTGTTAGCTATGCTGCATTCACATATTGTTGACATTTCTGATGCAATGCAATTTTTGTAAATTCTCGACTCTCAGCATTCCCACTGGACTTATTTATTATAACATTTTTTGATGCACTGTAACCATGGCCTAAACCAGGGGTGCCCATTACGTCGATCGCGAGCTACCAGTCGACCGCGGAGGGTGTGTCAGTCGATCTCCAGCCTGGCTTTTAAAAAAAATAGACCTAAAAATTTGCGATCATCAATCTTCACCAAGAAGTCACTTGATTGACATTCACGGCACCCGAAGGTCTTGTGAGATGACGCTGGCTGCAGCGAGATCATTATTAAGAAAAAATGACCGAGAAGAAGGCGAGAAACACTTTTTATTTCAACAGACTCTCGCGCCGTACTGTCTGTCAAAACTCCAAAGACCGACTGCACATTTCCTATCTTCACAATAAAAGCCCTTGGCACGCCAGCTTTCCGGGCGATCGCTTGTGCACGCAAGCTCTCCCGTCCAAAGGCAAAACCCAGTAACTCAATTTTGGTCAAAACTCAGCTGATAATAATTTTGGAGTTCCTAGGTGATATGCTTTACATTAGTGTATGCGATATTGTAATTTCTTCCGTAAGTAAGCTGTTACGCGCATGGCAGGACCTAGCAACTACCACATAACCGCGTAGATACAACAGAAAAACCTGGTATCTCAAGGGACCAATCGGAGCTTCTTTGTCAGTCAACCTCATTGTCTTTAATGAGACATTTGCACGAATGGGGGCCGACGGTCAACCTGATTATGTGATATTATGGCACGAGGGGATATTTGGAAGATTGGCCCAGGACGTTGCAAGCACCTTCATTAAATGTATTGTTCTTGATTCTTCCCCTTGCATACTCTTTTGGGCAGATAACTGTGGAGGTCAAAATAAAAACTGGATGCTGTACACGGCTCTTGCCCAATGTGCAAACGCAGAATGGGGCCCACCCGAGATTGTGATAAAATATCTGGAGAAAGGGCACACGTTCATGAGAGCAGATTCAATCCATGGCTCAATCGGCAAGAAAATGAAAGCTCAAGAAAACATCTATATGTTTGATGACTTTGTAGATCTTTGTAAGACAGCATTAAGATAGATTGGTTTTCCTTTGTTTTCTCAAAATCAGCTAGAAGTGAGTTACTAGGTTTTGTCTTTGGACGGGAGAGCTTTCCGAGACTCCTATTTTGTTAGCGCAGGCAGCATGAAGCAGCGCTTTTATTGTGCAGTCGGTCTTTAGCGTATTGACAGAAGGTACGACGCGAGAGTCTGTTGAAATAAAAAGTGTTTCTCACCTTCCTCTCGTCATTTTTATTTATTATTTTTGTCCTGTCCAGCTTGATAGGCAAATCATATAGTTGATGTTGATGCCCATATCGGCTGTTCAGATTTACTTTACAAAAGAGGAATGTAGGATACTTCTCTTGTTGCCTTATTTGAATTTGACTTTTTTAAATGTATTTATATTATCATTTGGTGCAGCCGGGCCGGAGCAGGAGGGGATAGAAAGAGAAAAAAAGGAAGACAGAGGGGGAAATTGTGGGGATAAGAGGGGGATTTGACAGAGAGACAAAAACAACAACAGCAACAACAACAATAACAACAAAAACAACAACAACAATAGAACAACACCAGCACATACAATATGTACAAATATGATCGTAAAAGTGATCGCAAATAAGCAGTTAGTGAAATAAATAATAGTATAGAAATGACAATGAGCATTTTTACACCAAAACTGGAGCAATAAAAATACCAATAGAAAAAGCGCTATTGATCATGAACAATACCGATAGTTTACCTCTATTTTCAACAATACAGTTGTTCAAATACAACAATACTTATACATAATGAAAGCTAGAAAGATAATAAGAAAAATGAATGAAAAAAAAAAAAAAAAAGGAATACCGAAAGATGGAGGGGAAGAGAGAGAGGCAACCTATATTAATCTTGTAGATTGTTATAGTAACAATGGGTTAAGCTTTGTCAATATGCCATGTGTTACCCAGTTTACGGTAATTTTTTCTTAATAATGATCTCGCAGCAGCCAGCGTCATCTCACAAGACCCCTCGGGTGCCGTGAATGTCATTTAAGCAAGCTACGGAATTTGCCGCCAATGTTTTTCTTTTGAAGTGTATGAAAGCTGGATAAATAAGATGCCAAAAACCAGAGGTGGGACCAAGTCATTGTTTTGCAAGTCACAAGTAAGTCTCAAGTCGTTGCCCTCAAGTCTCGAGTCAAGTGCCGAGTCAAGACAGGCAAGTCCCGAGTCAAGTCCAAAGTCAATACTGGAAAGTCTCAAGTCAAGTCCCAAGTCCTGCATTTTGAGTTTCGAGTCATTTCAAGTCTTTTCAACCACAGACTAATATATGTACACAGATTGTGTATGCTTTTAAAATGTTGTATGTATTAATTATAAAAAAAACAGTGCTGACATTGCACTTCGTAATAGCACTATTAACCAGTTATTCTAAACATTTAAGTCATTCCTTTACAGTATAAACATATTTGAAAAAACAAGTGCAACTGTACTTATTTGCACAAAAGTGTTAACATTGTATTTCCATGGAATATTTCATTGTAACTATTTCCACAGCAGTTTATATCATGTTTTTACCTTATCTCATTGATCTCATCTCACACTATATATGTGTTGATGTGTGCGTACACATAAAAAACATAACAAATACATGAACATAACAATGAACAGTGCTGTATGTTTTAGATGTCAGGGCTCTATGGAATATGTACACATATTCTTAATATAGTATATATTTTAACTGACCTTTATTTGACTATGTTTGTCTTTTTGTAGGTGGCTAAAATATGCGGTGCTGCTGACCACCGTCTAACGTTACGTTACTGTGTGTGATACATTCACTAACGTAACGTTATGTGTAGGTACCTCATGCAACCCTGCTTAAAAAAAATCGCTTGACAAAAAGTATGAATAAGGTAGCAAACTGCAGTGGACGCAATAGATTGCCATGTTTGCAATGACGTTATAACCATAGACATCTTATAAGTAGACGCAGAATTGGCTGCTGTGACGCAAGCAATTTGGCTGCCATCTTGAAGTGGTGATGAGGAGCCGGCAAGCAGCCTAAACTGACACTTGACAGGTAGAAAACAAAGCTGCTGGGCTGGTATTCAGCGTTTTCCTGCTCAAATGAGCGGACTGTTGAAAATAAGAATTGGGGGATTACTTTTCACAAGTAATATTTTACATTAACATACTATTGGTTGCATTTTGTGAAAAGAATATTTCTACAGCGTTAAGAAGGAGCAAAGAACTACAATATTTGTATGTGAAAATCACAAAGAAATCTTCTGGGGGAGGATGACCCCCCTATAGGTATTTGGTTTACAAAGTTTCAGGCCCACCTAAAACAAAATTCACCAGCCGCCGCTGATTATGATGCATTCTCATTTTATTGTAACCACAGATAAGTCTTCAAGTAACAATATTCAAATACTAACTTTTTTGAGTAAGACAGAATTTGGTTTTATTCTGAATCCAGTGAAACAGGTTGGTGGTTTTAACTGAAATGAAGACTTTCAGGTGTTTATATATGTTTAAGTATTTGGCAGACACTTTTATCCAAAGCAACATACATGAAAAATACATATAAAACAATCACTGTAAACATGATAATTTAAGGGAAAAATGTGATAGAAAATATCAATACAAAGTGTCAAGACAGAATAAACTCTCTACTGTTGCAGCAACAGAGATAAAGTCTATAACAGTGGTTCTAAATCTTTTTTCAGTGATGTACCCCCCTGTGAACATTTTTTTATTCAAGTACCCTCTAATCAGAGCAAAGCATTTTTGGTTGAAAAAAGAGATAAAGAAGTAAAATACAGCACTATGTCATCAGTTTCTGATTTATTAAATTGTATAACAGTGCAAAATATTGCTCATTTGTTGTAGTCTTCCTTGAACTATTTGAAAAAAAAGATGTAAAAATAACTAAAAACTTGTTGAAAAATAAACAAATGATTCAAGTATAAATAAAGATTTCTACACATAGAAGTAATCATCAACTTAAAGTGCCCTCTTTGGGGATTGTAATAGAGATCCATCTGGATTCATGAACTTAATTCTAAACATTTCTTCACAAAAAAGAAATCTTTAACATCAATATTTATGGAACATGTCCACAAAAAATCTAGCTGTCAACACTGAATATTGCATTGTTGCAGTTCTTTTCACATTTTATAAATTTACATTCATATTTTGTTGAAGTATTATTCAATAAATATATTTATAAAGTATTTCGAATCGTTGCTATTTTTAGAATATTTAAAAAATATATAATGTATCCCTTGGCATACCTTCAAATACCCCCATTTGAAAACCACTGGTCTATAGGTCCGTAAGATATATAGATATCTAATGTATTCATACATCGTTTATGTAGGATATATGCATGTATATATAACCTAATCATATTGTTTCTTTAACTTAAAAAATTGGTGACTGTTTTTTCCCCCTTCTCTGGGATTATTATTCCCAGTTTTGATCTCAGTCTGGTCATTTATAGCATATAAGAATATTCTATTACTGTTAGGCAAATTATGAACACGCCAAGACATGTGTCCTTTATCATATTTACACGTATGACAAAAAAAGTGCATGAATATCAGTGGTATTCAGTGAGTTAATATGAAATAAATGCGCTGACAGTTAATTGCTCCTGCCAAAGGAATTGCCCTGAGTGGAGCGGATCACCACTCCAAGAAGGCGGCCCCGCGTCACGTCAGCGCCAGTAGGCAGTAGCGCTCGATGCTGCGTCTACTTATAAGATGTCTATGGTTATAACGTTAGCTGTGAGTTTACAGCCTCACTGATTTAACTACACAGCAAATAAAAGTTACGTTACTCAGCCAATAGCGTTAGCTTACATTCGAAACGTACCCTTCTTTGTGCAACTTCAAATGTCGAACGAAGTTGGAAGTTGTTGCGTCTCCGTCTGTAATCTTCCAACCGCATGTTTTGCTTACGGCAATTCCTGTTTTGTTGACCAAGTCGTAGTTTTAATACCCGAACGAAACACTTTATGGCATAATTTTCCTCACTCATTTTTTTGTTGTTTGAAAGCTATTCTTCGTTGGTTTTCCTGCAGTTTGATTGGATGAATGCTGTGTGACGAAAATAACGTGGATGTAATTTGATTGGCTGTTGTACTGACAGGTAGCGCACAGGCTGTCATCGCACACATGTTGACAAACACGCGTACACAATGGAAGATACGGAGCGCTCCTGAATAACTTTTTAATCGTTGGGTTTTGGGGAAAGTTGCAAGTCATGTCAAGTCAAAAGGCTCAAGTCGAAGTCAAGTCACAAGTCATTGATGTCAAAGTCTAAGTCGAGTTGCAAGTCTTTTTACATTTTGTGAAGTCGATTCTAAAGTCATCAAATTCATGACTCGAGTCTGACTCGAGTCCAAGTCATGTGACTCGAGTCCACACCTCTGCCAAAAACCAACCACTTTCATGTGTATTGTACAGAAAAGAGGACTTGTTTTCTCCTCCATTCAAAAATGTGGACGTTATCATCACTACTGTCTGATTCCAATCAATGCAAGTCATCAGAATCAGGAAATACACCAACTTATTTTCTTGTCTTCGTGAAAGAAAGACATCTATGTGTTACACATGCTTGTATGATCATTAAACACCTTTTAACTTGTTAACAAAAACATTTTTTTTCATAAATAAATAAATATAAATGATACATATGAATTAGGTAGATCCCCTCGATTTGGTCAATTGAAAAGTAGCTTGCCTGCAGAAAAAGTGTGGGCACCCCTGGCCTAAACTACATATTATGATATAATTTGCAGCTTCCTATGATAATGATACACAGTATATCATTATATATTCTGTATATTATATCAGTACATCTAATACAGGGGCAGAATTGGTCATACCAATGTTCATACTTAAACATTTCTGAATCAATAAATGATTACCGTATTTTCTGGACCGTAGGGCACACCGGATTGTAAGACGTACTGCCATTGAAAGGTCAATTTTTGATCTTTTTTCATACATTAGGTGCACCAGATTAAAGGAGTCATATTATTATTATTTTTTTAAATGTAAAACACTTCTTTGTGGTCTTCATAACATGTAATGGTGGTTCTTTGATCAAAATGGTGCATAGATTATGTTTTACAGATCATCTTCAAGCCGCTTTCTGACAGTCGCTTCAGGTTGCGCCGTTTTGTGGGCGGTGTTATTTAAGTGGCTCACCTTTCACAGCGTCTTTTCCCCGTCATCTTTGTTGTATCGGTGTAGCGTGCAAGGACAGGAGTGGAGGAAGTGTCAAAAGATGGAGATAACTGTTTTAATGAAATTCACACTTTACTTCAATCAATAATGGAGCAGCATCTCCTCATCCGGAAACAACACCAGAAATGTGTCCCTTGAAAAAAAGTCTGATCGTAACTCTCTAACTAAAGTTCCTTGGGTGAATAAAATAAAACTCACCACACCGGTATGTTTTAGCGCTTTCATGGCGAGTTTACTGACAGATATAAGTAAGAACTTTACACTACTTTATATTAGAAATGGCAACAGCGGAGGATTAAGGTCACATAACAAGAAGATAGAGTAAAAGAAGAAGATTATCCACTATGGCGTCGGTGTGCACACACACAATTTTTCAGGATTTACGCAGATCCCAAATACAGATCAGCAAGTACCAGAAGGTAAGAAAAGTTGCTTTTTTTCATAATATTGCAAAACAAAACGCCTTAACTGTCAATGTATCGTCTTACGTTATACGCACACCATAATAATACTCGTAAACTCAAGTTTCGCTAATCTTTGTCCTCTACTCCTCCAGTGCTCGTAAGAAGCAGTTTATTTGTCGCTTTGGAGTCGAGGATTCGGGATGAAGAAGCTGCACTGTGGAGGGAGATTAGCCACCAGCACGCTAGCGAGGACACTACATCGCGTTGAGGATGCGTTTGTTCGGTTGTCGTTGTCAAATTTAGAATGTGTCATCAACATGCATTATCACCAGACGTTTATGATATTAAAAGCTCTATGGTCGGCCAAATTTATATCATTTTTCTCGTCTGTATTAACTGTAAAGTGCTTTGCAGCTATTTATTTATTTTATACCTCGGCATGAATGATGTTACTGTTTAAAAGGACGAAGATGGGACATACGTAGATTTACCGCTCCTCTTAACTCCCTCCTCGTTGTGTCACGGCTGGACCGCAGTCAAGTGACACTGGCTAGTGTTTTGATTGCATTTTGATGGACACACAGGAGGTGTTGACAGCCTCCATCTACTCATCAATTATTTATGCTTTCAGTTATGAGTGGACTACAATGGGCTGTTTTAATCACATATATATTAATTAAAAAACAAAAACAGCCCACCACCTTTAATGGACATTTTTGAAACGTTCTCCATAAGTGTGAGACGATTAAAGGCCTACTGAAATTAGATTTTCTTATTTAAACGTGAAAAGCAGGTACATTCTATGTGTCATACTTGATCATTTCGCGATATTGCCATATTTTTGCTGAAAGGATTTAGTAGAGAACATCCACGATAAAGTTCGTAACTTTCGGTGCTAAGAGAAAAGCTCTGCCTCTACCGGAAGTCGCAGACGATGACGTCACATGTTGATGGCTCCTCACATATTCACATTGTTTTTAATGGGAGCCTCCAACAAAAAGAGCTATTCGGACTGAGAAAACGACAATTTCCCCATTAATTTGAGCGAGGATGAAAGATTTGTGTTTAAGGATATTGATAGCGACGGACTAGGAAAAAAAAAAAAAAACGCAATCGCATTGGGACGGATTCCGATGTTTCTAGAGACGTTTGCTAGGATAATTCCGGGAAATCCCTTATCTTTCTATTGTGTTGCTAGTGTTTTAGTGAGTTTAATAGTACCTGATAGTCAGAGGTGTGTCCACGGGTGTGTTGACGCGCAGTGTCTCAGGGAAGTCGACGGCAGCTATGGACGGCACAAGCTCAGCTTTTCTCCGGTAAGAAGCGACTTTTTACCACAATTTTCTCACCGAAACCTGCTGGATGACATGCCGTCGTAATTCATGTTCGCTTGACCGCGCTCTGATCCATAGTAAAGTTTCACCTCCAGGGATTTTAAACAAGGAATCACCGTGTGTTTGTGTGGCTAAAGGCTAAAGCTTCCCAACTCCATCTTTCTACTGTGACTTCTCCAACATTAATTGAACAAATTGCAAAAGATTCAGCAACACAGATCTCCAAAATACTGTGTAATTATGCCGTTAAAGCCGATGAATTTTAGCTGTGTGTGCGCGCAGCGCTGATACTTCCTAAAAACCCTTGACGTCTTGCGAACACCATCATTACACGACGTTTTCAAGACGAAACTCCCGGGAAATTTAAAATTGCAATTTAGTAAACTAAAAAGGCCGTAGTGGCATGTGTTGCAATGTTAATATTTCATCATTGATATATAAACTATCAGACTGCGTGGTGGGTAGTAGTGGGTTTCAGTAGGCCATTAAATACACATTTTCACACCATTTAAACCGTAGCATCACTCCTCTGCTCTTATTGTGCAATACAGCATCCAACATGGCCGTCCTTTGGGGCCTTGTGTAATTTGAGTCAATAATGTGTAATCATTACTCTCATCTTTACATCTGCCGTTGACGGCAAGGTGAAATACTGTTCTAAAACGAGATGTTCTGATTTGTTGCGGGATTTCAGTCCAAGGTCCTTGATTACTCGAGTGTCCCTGAACGTGTCAACGCTCACAAGGAGGTCGGCTCGTCACTGACCTTTTGAACTCTGCAGGAGGCGAAGGAAGTCCCATGATGGTGTGTGCAGAAAAGACTGGTAACATGAAGCTAGTTATCTACCATTTACCAAGATAATGACAAACAAAAGAGCCATAATTTCATTGAATGATTTAATGGCGTATATACAAGCAAAAGTCAGAAAAAATTGAGTGCAGTACTAATCTTCAACCAGCAGGGGTTCTGTTAAGTCTGACTCAACTCGTTTGCTGTCTAAAAAAAAATGCATGAAAGCGTCATTATACCCAGGACATTACAGACTTTATTGGAACATCCCAATAAAGAGTTTACCTACTATTTAAAAAATATATGATGTTTACTTTTGTAACTTTCTTACAATTGCTATTAATTTAAATTTCTTTTTCATTTTCAGTGTGTCCCTAAAACTAACATTTGGCATTTAATAAATGTTGTTATGAATGTATTTCTTCCTGGAAAAATAAAATGTGCCCATACTATTTTGTTTTATGTGTGGAAATAATTGTTTTTATTTATTTTTTTTATTTTTAGTAATAGTAGTCAAAATACTAACATTTAACAAGTTAACTTGTTAAAATATGTTTTTTTATTAATGTTACCATATATATATATTTTTTTTTTACATTTTTTTATTGTAATTTTTGTATGTATTTTTCTTTTGATCATAGTCTTAATATTTGTCACGTTACCTTGATAAAATATTTTTTTAAATTACTATCACTATATATTTTTCTTGAAAAATAGTTTTTAGCATAATTTTACAACTATGTTTTCTTTGAATTTTTATGTTTTTCTTTTCTTTTTAATTGTAGTCATAAGACAAACATTTGACAAGTTATCTTGTTAAAATCGTATTTTTATTAACAATACTATATTTTTAAAAAAAAAATAGTTTTTACCCTCATGGTATTACAACCTTCTTTTTTTTTCCAATCAATAATTGTATTTATTATTTTTACACTTTTTTTGTTTTGCCCTTGTTTCCTCTTTGTGAGAGATGCCTTATGGAAAAATTATTATTGTAGGTCACACTATTTAGCGAACCGCACCACATTATAACGACTCATTTTAATGCATTGGTGTTTCCCATAGGACAGCCATCTACTTGTGGCAGGCGGCCATAATAGAATGTATGGAAAACACTGAGCGTTGTTAATTTGTATTGATTTTTAGATGTACCTACATTAATTTTAGAATATTTTTGATCATACAACACCTGTTTGAGATGTTGCAACCTCACCATCTGTTGACCTACTCGACAACTATAAATTGAGATGTGTGACTTTTACCTCTCAATCGCATAAATATTAATCAATCATAGCTTTTGGTGAAAGGTAAGCTTCAGCTTGTTTTTAATTCCCTTTGTATAAAAAGTACTTGAGCTTTTGAATCTCCCATTTTAAATGCAAAGCACTGTTTTTTGTGGCTTTTTGTGGTTTCACAGTAATCTGACAATGCATGAGGTTTCTCGCTAAGTTGTTGTATGCAGCAGTGATTAATGGGACTGAGATTTGGAAAGAGGTCGTCTAGTGATGTGTCAGCGTTGGAATGGCTCCAGCAGGCTGGCAATATGTGAACGTGTGCGAGAGTGCGCTTCGGATTCTCTCCCTTGTTTTTCGTCTTCTAATGAGCTCAACACATATGGGACTCCCTCCGTCATCCCTCCTCCCTCCGCTCTATTGTTCTCCGTCTCAGTCTTGAGACAAAGGAAGAAATGATAGCGATAAAAAGGAGGCGAGAAAAGAAGAGACGAGGAATATGCGAAGTGACAAAACGCCGTGAAGGTTCAGGGGGTTAAGGATGCAGGTGAGAGAAGAGGGAATTCACAGGAAGGGGAAGTGGCAAAAATGATGGGGGAGATGGAGCATAACATGAAAGACAGGGGAGGTGGGAAATGCAGCACTTGCGGTGGAGCCTGGAAGGGGAAGAGAGCAACAATCATCAACAGTATATGTGCATGCAGAGCGCTGCACGGTATTGCATCAAGAGCATACATCTTCTGCTGTTCCCAGATGTGACGTCACTTCTGGACCTTGCTGGGCTGCATCTAATAATTGTGCCAGAGTTCGTTTAGCAGCAATGTGGAGCCATGCAAGCAAACCTGCTGCTTCCTGTTGTCCTCACTTATTGTACACATGCACAACTCCAACTGCAATAAAGCCGCTCAATGTAAAAAAACAACAACAAAAAAACAAAAACAAGTTATAATGCCACATGTAAAAAAGCTTATTTTTTAATTTTCATATTAGATTAGAATATTATTTTAGGGAATTTAAAGGACTACTGAAACCCACTACTACCCACCACGCAGTCCGATAGTTTATATATCAATGATGAAATATTAACATTGCAACACATGCCAATACGGCCTTTTTAGTTTACTAAATTGCAATTTTAAATTTCCCGGGAGTTTCGTCTTGAAAACGTTGTGTAATTATGACGTGTACGCAAGACGTCACGGGTTTTTAGGAAATATGAGCGCTGCACACACACAGCTAAAAGTCGTCTGCTTTAACGGCATAATTACACAGTATTTTGGAGATCTGTGTTGCTGAATCTTTTGCAATTTGTTCAATTAATGTTGGAGAAGTCAAAGTAGAACAATGGGGTTGGGAAGCTTTAGTTTAGCCTTTAGCCACACAAACACACGGTGATTCCTTGTTTAAAATTCACAGAGTTGAAACTTTACTATGGATCACAGCGGACATGGATCCCAACCACTTGTCAACCAGCAGGTTTCGGTGAGAAAATTGTGGTTAAAAAGTCGCCTCTTACCGGATATCAGCTGAGCTTGTGCCTCCCGTACAGCTGCCGTCGACTTCCCCAAGACACTGCGCATCAACACCCGGCCGTGGACGTACACTTTCGACTATCAGGTACTGTTAAACTCACTAAAACACTAGCAACACAATAAAAAAGATAAGGGATTTCCCAGAATGATTCTAGTAAATGTCTCTAAAAACATGAATCAGTCTCAATGCAACGCGATTGCAATCGCCTTTTTTTTCTATTTTTTAAATTGTTTATTCTTTTTTTTTCCAGTCCGTCTCTATCAATATCCTCAAACACAAATCTTTCATCCTCGCTCCAATTAATGGGGAAATTGTTTTTTTCTCGGTCGGAATAGCTGTTTTTGTTGGAGGCTCCCATTAAAAACAATGTGAATATGTGAGGAGCCCCCACACGTGTGACGTCCTCGTCTGCGACTCCCGGTAGAGACAGGGCTTTATTCCAGTTACGAACTTTATCGTGGATGTTCTCTACTAAATCCTTTCGGCAAAAATATGGCAATATTGCAAAATGATCAAGTATGACACATAGAATGGACCTGCTATCCCCGTTAAAATAAGAAAATCTCATTTCAGCAGCCCTTTAATTATTTCACATTTTGTAAATGTTTAATATAAAAACAAAAATACTGGGGTGGGAAAATCTTTTTCTGAATGTTCTGAGCTCCTGCTTCCATACCAATGTTGTATTGAACATACACAGAGAGAAAGAGATGCTTTGTGGCCTGAACACCCACGTGGGATTGATGGCTTATTTTTGAAAAATCAGTGTTGTTGTTCACTTTGTGGCGAGTTTAGACCGTTTTTACATTACGAACAATTCACAAATCTTATAGTCTATGATGGACAAAGCCTAACCAAGATTTCCTTGTGACCGATAATGAACTATTGACACAATTATTTGGACTTTAAATACACTGTATACGAGCGAATGAATGGCAAACCTACTCAACAGCCGTACATGTCACGTGGCCGTATGAACAATGCCAACACTGTCATAAACGTGCTATATAGTGAAACCACACTAAGCAACGACGACAAACACATTTTGGGAGAATATTTGCACCGCTACACAACATAAACACTACAGAACAAATTCCTAAAGTTCCCTGCAGCACCAACTCTTCCGGGACGCTACAATATAAACAAATGCCATTGGTGGATCTACACCTTACATCCACTATAATAATACCATGTACAATAGCATATCTAGTCGATACTACTATGATTACATTGATATCTTTTAACATCACAAAATCTTTTATGTTTTTTTATATGTATATTATGTTTATAAACTCAGGAAATATGACCCTGGACACATGAGGACTTTGAATATGACCGATTTATGATCCTGTAACTACTTGGTATCGGATTGATACCCAAATTTGTGGTATCATCCAAAACTAATGTAAAGTATCAAACAATTTATTATTATTATTACATTTTAACGGAAGTGTAGATAGAACATGTTGAAAAAGAAAATAACCGGATATTAACAGTTAATGGTGAAGTAGATTAATTTTCTACCACTTGTCCTTAATAATATAGAGAAAATAATAGAATGGAAAATGACACTATGTTACTGCATATGTCAGCAGACTAAACTAGGAGCCTTTGTTTGCTTACTTACTACTAAAAGACAAGTTGTCTTGTATGTTCACTATTTTATTTAAGGACAAACTTGCAATAAGAAACAGATGTTTAATGTACCCTAAGTTTTTTGGTTAAAATAAAGCCAATAATGAAATTGTGTGTGTGTGTGTGTGTGCGCGTGCACGTTAAATACGGTAACGAGGATACAACACACGTAAAATGGGGTGGCGGAACACATTAAATAAGGTGGAAGGCCACGTCTGACAGCTTGGTTTCAAGTTTAACACCTGTGATTTATTTTATTCATGAGAGATGGGAGAATATTTCTGAATGTTCTGAACTGCCACGTTGTCACACACTCCATGCCACTGTCCTATTGAGCTGCCAATTAGTTGATGCATTTTATATTATAATCAAGAAATGGGAAACAAAAGGTCCGTGGCAACCGCTGCTGCTCACTGCTCTCCTCACCTCCCGGGGGGTGATCAACAGTGACGTGCGGTGAGGTTCATGGCTAGTGAGGCACTGAATTCATCACAGTCAGATTTATAAACATATGAACCCTAAGGAGTGTCTTATTCACCATTTGATTGGCAGCAGTTAACGGGTTATGTTTAAAAGCTCATACCAGCATTCTTCCCTGCTTGGCACTCAGCATCAAGGGTTGGAATTGGGGGTTAAATCATTAAAATGATTCCCGGGCGTGGTGCCGCTGCTGCCCACTGCTCCCCTCACCTCCCAGGGGGTGAACAAAGGGATGGGTCAAAAGCAGAGGACAAATTTCACCACACCTAGTGTGTGTGTGACAATCATTGGTACTTTAACTAACTTTAACTTTACACATACAAACTGTAGCACACAAAAAAGCACATTTAATAAAAAAAACGTTATTATGGTCTTACCTTTACTTATAAATGAAGTCCATGCGCCGCTCCTTTTGAACAAAAGCATGGATAACTTGTTAATAGAAGTCTTCCTTATCTTTCTTCAGTTTTAAAAATCTCTGTCTCGATGGAGATCTTCCTTTAATTATTACCTCCTGCTTCGATTGAAAGTCCAGTTTAGAAAACTGTTTTATTTTCGATATGTAATCTTCCATGTTTAAAAGGCCAGGCGAGAGGAAAACATAAACGATTGCTGCTAACTGTTGCTGCTTGTTGTCACTTCTTCTGCAGCCGAGTAGTCGCAAGAATGATCTCTGGGATCACTAGCGCCCTCTACCACGAGGAGGCGGGATTACTGCGAGCCTCACCCACAACCGTTTTTATGATTTCCCAGCACAAGAAATACGTTTCACACAGTTGTTGACAAAATGCACTGTACATTATATACCTCAGCTAACTAAACTATGGAAATGTATAATATATTTCATGTAGCAATATGGTCTCACTGCACAGCAGCCAGCAGTTAGCCGAGTCATTGCGCAATCCGTGGTGAGGCTCCACTGGCTGGTGACTCACCACCAGTCTCTTCTCAGTATTTCAACGGTAAATGGGAAAATTCAGCAATTTTGAATAAAAATAATCTAAAACTCGTAAAGTTAAATGGAAAATAACTTTATAGTATAATCACTGGATACATAACAATTTAATATTTTTCTTTTTACATTTTTTTTCTTTCCTTAATGGCACGTGAGACCCCGCCTCACCTGCCTCCCCTGACTGCACGTCACTGGTGATCCAGGGTGATGGGTCAACTGCAGAGAATAATTTCGCCATACTTGGTGTGTGTGTGACTATCATTGGTAATTTAGCTTGAATGTAGGGCTTGGTGATATATCGATATACTCGATATATCGTGGGTTTCGATATAGAAAATGATTATATGGTGATATTTGAGTATACGTTCTCACACAGTTGCTTTTAGCTGCGGGCATTACACTACAGGCTCTTCTCACTCTTTCTTGTCTCTCCTTCTCACAGACAAGCAAAGCGCACCTTCTTACATACGTCACATACTGTAACGTCATACGTCACATACGTATACGCCCTCGTGGAACGGAGAGGTAGCAGCATGGGTAACGTTAGCTGTGATGCTAGCAGAACCATGTGAGTGGTAATACGAGAGAGAGAAGGTGCGAATAAAGGAAGAAGTAATTTCCAAGAAAAACAGCAGGGGGTCCATCGTCTGGCAGTGGTTTGGCTTCAAGTGGGATTATGTCGAACAGACAACTGTAATTAGTCAAGTATGCGGCACAAGCGTTGTTATAAAAAGTAGCATCACTGCTAATATGTAGCATCATTTGAAAAGTCACCTGCCAGAGAATGAAGAGTGCGTACTCCGCATATCAACATCTCCATTAGGTGCCACACGCCCACACCTTCAAAATGCAGAGCCAAACATTTCCAGATCAACACCGTATGAAAAAAATAGTCAACAACAGAATTTAATAACGTCCGTAGTAACCTATCACATAGCGAAGGACGAATGCTATTTGATTTCTTATTATGCAGCTCATTTTTATTTGACACTTAAAATGTCTCTGACAATCTTGCACTTTCAATTCTGAAATTACATGAACGTTTGTGCCACTGCTTAATAACTGTTTAATAAATACAGTTTTTGTCAATTGACTAAAAGTTGTGATTTCCTTCTTTGCATGAAAGTTTAAAAGTAGCATATAATAATGCAGAATGAAGAAGAATGTTTTAATGTAGACACATAGAATCACCATACTGCTGTGATTATATGCATCAAGTGTTCATTCAAGGCTAAAGCAAAATATCGAGATATATATTGTGTATCGCGATATGGCCTAAAAATATCGAAATATTTAAAAAAGGCACTATCGCCCAGCCCTACTTGAATGTTTTGAACTTCCGTTTCCAAATGAAAAATGCTTCAATGGCTTTTCTTTAGTCTTTGCTGAAACTAAATCAACAACACCTGTGCTGGTTCCATGTTGCCTCCATCGCTTCAAAAGGCAAATTAATCAGGTGCAGACAGGTCGGGTAACTAAAAACTGTCAATGTATTGATTATTATCCCCATCAGTGTGTTTCAGTCAGTCATGCCTGTTTGTCACGTGCAAATGTGAGGTCCTTTATAGAATAGAATAGAATAGAAAGTAATTTATTGATCCCTGGGGGAAATTCATTTCAACACGTGGCTTTTCCCACTTGCTATTCTCACGGGAATTGAGTAGAGAACAGCACATGAAGTAAAGCACCGTGTCATGTCTCACCTTTTAAAGAAGAGATTTAGCCCAATGTTGTTCCGAGACAGGGAAAAAAACAGCTATGAAACATAATTTCAGCTGCTGTGGCGGGTGTTTTTTATTAGGTTATTTATTTATTGATGTGTGTTGTTGACGCGGGAGATCTTCGGCCAGTCTCGGCTCCCGCTGTCCACACCATTTGACTTCATTTTCCCTGAGCTAACAAAGGCTGTTCCGTGCTCTGCATGGTTACTGTCAACGCGCTGTGTTCAAGTTCAGCAATTTCAGAATTAAACGCAGGAAGTCACAGAACATTAGTGTTTCTTTACGTGCATACAGTCAGTATTTTACATGGCGCCAAACTGAATTCTCCTGTGTGCTGTATGGAGACTACAATCTTGATGCTGCTGGTGGGCGATGAATTATATATTAACAACATTGCAGGAGGAAAGCTTCCTATTGCGCGCAATAATTCAGAGGATGCCGGAGAATTTAAACCTTCAGAAGGTAAATTTTAGGCCAAATCCTTTTTTGGTTAAATGTATTTAGGTCTCCGTAAGGCCTACTGAAATGAGATTCTCTTATTTAAACGGGAATAGCAGGTCCAGTCTATGTGTCATATTTGATCATTTCGCGATATTGCCATATTTTTGCTGAAAGGATTTAGTAGAGAACATCCACGATAAAGTTTGCAACTTTTGGTCGCTAATAGAACAGCCCTGCCTTTACCGCAGCGTTTCTCATAGTGTGGGGCGCGCCCCACCGGTGGGGAATAGAGACATGACAGGTGGGGCGCGAGGAACGGAAAAACATTTCACTTTAATTTTTTTATTTTTTTAAATTAGATTTTTAGATTTTTTTTTAATTTTTTTCCTATGCTTTTATTTTCTATACGCACTGTAAATCACTTTGTGATTCTGTCTGTGAAATCCGCTATATAAATACATGTAAATTACTTATTTTTCCTGTAGGCTTTAAATTTCTAGGTAGGAGCGAAAGTTTGATGGACATAACAGTAACTAATGGGGGCGGGGCTAAGCGGAACAAACTTTCGTGTGGATGGGTAGCAGGCTAATGTGTGGACCACAATTACACAAAATGGATACATTTGTGGCTCGCACCTCTAAGGTCGTCAAGCCAGAGCCAGCGCCTGCAGAGAAACAAAAATCTGACGGGCCTAATCAACCAAAAAGCCAACAGAAAAGAAAATATGATGAAAGGTATCTTGCTCTTGGATTGACGGCAGCAGTGTTGGGGGCAAAGGAGAGACCCCTGTGTGTTCTGTGTCCAAAACCGCTAGCAGCAGACCGCATGAGACCCCAAAAAAATTAAAGAGACACCCGCAGACCACACACCCCAATCATGTCAATAAGCACTTGATTTCTTTAAAAGAAAACTGGCAGCGTACCGTCAACAGGAGAAGCGCATGGTAAAAGCTGCATCAGTAAACAGTAACGCTGAAATGGCTATATATAGAGTTGCATACAGCATTACACAATGCAAAAAAACACACACAATTGCTGAGCAGCTCATTCTCCCCGCTGCTCAGTTTCTTGTTCTTGACGAGACAAGCGCAGCAAAATTAAAAGCTGTCCCACTGTCAAACGAGACAGTTGCGAGACGTATATGCGACATTGCAAGTGATCTTGAGGAACAACTTGTAGACAAATGAAAAAAAGTCATTTTGCTTTACAAGTGGACGAAGCTACTGACAGCAATAAAGACCGCCTGTTCATCGCATACGTCTGCTTTGTGAATGGCGAGTTACCGTGCGAGGACTTGCAAATGCATAGCTCCTCCTTTTTTTTTTTTTGCAAAGATTGCAAAGTGGCATTTTTATTTTATTATTGAACTTGATGCAAGTTATTTGATTTATTATCGAACTTTATGCAAGTTATAACACTTTTATTTTTTGATTATTGAACTTGATGCAAGTTATAACACTTTTATTTAATTTATTATTGAACTTGATGCAAGTTATAACACTTTTATGTGATTTATTATTGAACTTGATGCAAGTTAAAACACTTGTGTATTATTTATTATTGAACTTGATGCAAGTTATTTTATTATTGAACATGATTCAAGTTATACCACAGTTGCACACTTATTTTATTTATTATTGAACTTGATACAAGTTATACCACAGCTGCACAGTTAATTTATTTATTATTGAACTTGATTATTGGTTATTTTATGTTATTGAGTTTGAATGTAAACAACTTGATGTTACTTGATGTTCAATAAATTTGAAAATGTTAAGCTTGGCATTAGCGTTCTGTTGGGGCGATGGGGGCAGGTGGGGCTTGAAAACTCCCCCTTGTCCAAAGTAGGGGATGCCAAAAAAAGTTTGAGAACCACTGCTTTACCGGAAGTATGTGCACGTGACGTCACGAGTTGCGGGGCTCCACACATATTCACATTGTTTTTAATGGGAGTCAACAGCAGCAAGAGCTATTCGGACCGAGAAAACGACAATTTCCCCATTAATTTGAGCGAGGATGAAAGATTCGTGTTTGAGGATATTGATAGCAAAGGACTAGAAAAAAAAAAGGCGATTGCATTGGGATGGATTCAGATGTTTTTAGACACATTTCCTAGGATAATTCTGGGAAATCCCTTATCTTTCTAGTGTGTTGCTAGTGTTTTAGTGAGTTTAATAGTACCTGATAGTCGGAGGGGTGTGTCCACGGGTGTCTTAAGGGTCAGTGTCTCAGAGAAGTCAACGGCAACTGTATGGACGGCGCAAGCTCAGCTGATCTCCGGTAAGAGGCGACTTTTTACCACAATTTTCTCACCGAAACCTGCCGGTTGACAAGTGGTTGGGAACCATGTTCGATTGACCGCTCTGATCCATAGTAAAGTTTTACCTACGGCAATTTTAAACAAGGAATCACCGTGTGTTTGTGTGGCTAAAGACTAAAGCTTCCCAACTCCATCTTTCTACTTTGACTTCTCCATTATTCATTGAACAAATTGCAAAAGATTCAGCAACACAGATCTCCAAAATACTGTGTAATTATGCAGCTAAAGCAGACGACTTTTAGCCGCGAGTCGTGCAGCGCTAACATTTCCTTACAGTCCATGACGTCACGCGCATGCGTCATCATTCGGTGACGTTTTCAACAAAAAACTCCGCGGGAAATTTAAAATTGTAATTTAGTAAACTAAAAAGGCCGTATTGGCATGTGTTACAAAGTTAATATTTCATCATTGATATATAAAGTATCAGACTGCGTGGTGGGTAGTAGTGGGTTTCAGTAGGCCTTTAGGTGATTTAATTTTCCACTCATGTGATCCGCAACACACCAAAAGAGCCTACCACAATGTTGTTAGTTCCAAGAGAACAGAAGTAAACTGTTGAAAGTATTTTTAAGAATAATGCTGTTTCATGTTGAAGGGTTTCATGATTATTGGAATTAGAAAATGTTTTTCTAACTGTTGTTGTCCATCTAGTAGCCTCCCTGCTTTTACCCATCAGGAACCTTGAAATCTGTAATTACCTCAGTTCATTGAATGAGTTTTCCCAGTGAACAGCTGAGCCTGTCTGAACTGCTTTGCTAATCAAAACAGCAGCACCTACATAGTTGGGATGTAACTGTATGCAAATTAAGGTTGTACGGTATATCGGTATTAGTGTAGACAGTGATACTATTGAATCATATTCGGTACAATACCGCCTCTGAAAGGTACAGGTCCCGCAGCCCCCCACGGCCCTGTCGTGACATTGCTGGTTTAACGAGCAGACTAGCATTTTCGGTAGCGCACAATAACGGAGTACTTACAAGCAGAGAAAGTGTGTAGACAGAAAAGGGAGAACGGACGCATTTTGGCTTAAAAACCAACGATAAAGGAGAAGTTATAACACAAAATGCTTTAAGACATGGCTAACTAGCAAGCGGCTAACGTCCATCCACAGTCTGCAGTGTTTTAGCTACTTCTAAATCACTAATCCTCGCCTCCATGGTTAGCTAAACATGTTTCACTACACATTGTAGCTCACTGGTGTCAAAAAGTAAACAAATGCCATGGGTGGATCTACATCTGATAGCCACTGTAATGATACCAAGTACAAGAGCGTATGTAGTCGATACTTCTATGATTACCTCAGTATTTTTTGGCATCACAATATCTTTGTGATGGACTCTCACCGTCTTGCGGGTTCCCAGGACCACCAAGGAAGGACATGGCTTGAGCAGTTTGACTTTTTGTTTTATTCTTTCAATTAAACCTTTCAGCTTCCGTTTTCACTTTGCCGCGTCGTTGTCTGCCTCTCGCTCTTTTCCTTTCGCGTTCAGAGTCTGCTTCCTTCCCCCCCTTTCTCTCCGCTGCAGCCCTTTTACACCTTGCGAGGAGATTAGATGATTCTGCCCAGCTGGGTGCCCCGCGCATCTGATCATGATTGCGGCGTAGCTCCCAGCGTGCCCTGCCTCTCCGCTCGCTCGCCGTCCCCGCCTCCTCGCCGCCACTGCTCGTTTGCCGGCTCCGCCTCTCCACATACCTCCATCGCCAGACGCAAGCCGGAACTCCAACCGGCTAAGCCAACTCCCCCCTGCCTTTTTTGAAAGGGCGGGAAATGAAGACTGCCACGGCCACCTGTCTTCTCTTCATTTTCTTCTTCCTTTTTTTCTTTGTCTTCTTCCTTGTCTTTCTACTTGTCTTTGTCTTTTTCCTTCTCTTGTTTGTCTTTTTCCACCACCACTTCTTCTTTTCCTTCTACCACCACCACTTCTTCTTCTTCTTCTTCCACCACCACTTCTTCTTCCACCACTTCTTTGGGGGGGGCACTCGCCGCCCCCTCCCACCTGGTCTGTCAGCACCTGCAGGAGCCGCAACTGTTGGCGGGACTCCTCGAGCCGCTGCCGACTGCCTGCCGCCAGCTCTGTGAACACGCCCACGAGAGTCCACAGGAGATCGTCCTCCCCCGCCTCCGACGGTCCTTCCCGGTTGGGCGCCAAATGTGACGGAGGCTCACTGTTGTGCGGGTTCCCAGGACCACCAAGGAAGGACATGGCTTGAGCAGTTTGACTTTTTGTTTTATTCTTTCAATAAAACCTCTCAGCTTCCGTTTTCACTTTGCCGCGTCGTTGTCTGCTTCCCGCTCTTTTCCTCTCGCGTTCAGCGTCCGCTTCCTTCTCCCCCCTTCTCTCCGCTGCAGCCCTTTGACACCTTGTGAGGAGTTTAGACGATTCCGCCCAGCTGGGCGCCCCGCGCACCTGATCATGATTGCGGCGTCGCTCCCAGCGTGCCCCGCCTCTCCGCTCGCTTGCCGTACCCACCTCCTCGCCACCATCTTGGGCCGGGCTCCGGCGTGCCCTGCCCCACTACTCGTTTGCCAGCTCCGCCTCTACACAATCTTCTTTAGTTTTTTTTTTTATTTACATTATGTTTATAAACTCAGGAATTATGTCCCTGGACACATGAGGACTTTGAATTTGACCAATGTATGATCCTGTAAGTACTTGATATCGGATTGACACCCAAATTTGTAGTATCATCCAAAAGTAATGTAAAGTATCCAAACAGAAGAACAAATTAACATTACATTTTAACAGAAGTGTAGACAGAACATGTTAAAAGAGAAAATAAGCAGATATTAACAGTAAATTGACAAGTAGATTATTAATACATTTTCTACCACTTGTCCTTTATTTGACAAATGGCACAACATGTTACTGCATATGTCAGCAAACTAAATTAGGAGCCTTTGCTCGTTTACTTGTTACTACTTTATTTAAGGACAAACTTGCAATAAGAAACATATGTTCAATGTACCCTAAGATTTTTTGTTAAAATAAATCCAATAATGCAATTTGTTTTGGTGTCCCCTTTATTTAGAAAAGTATTGAAATAATTTTGGTACCGGTACCAAAATATTGGTATCGGGACAACACTAATGCAAATCTATTTTCACAATTATTAATGGGCCGATAGATGGTCCAGCAATTAGTATCTGATCATTTTCATGAACTAGTATGTGATTGCTTTTACCTGATTATTTGCTTGTATTGCCCATCACATACACCCATCCCCTCTGGCTGACACTATTTGGTTTTTGCTCCCGGCTGACAAGTGGCTTGCAGCTATTTATGTATCTCCATACACAGTGTGGAACCGCTCCCCTTAATTAATGATGATCACCTCGGCTACGGAAAATTTCATTTCTTAGTGTCCCAAGAATCGTCATCATTGGAGGAAGAGGCTAATTATGTTACACACAGAGAGCAAGACAAGTTCAGGCATGCTAATAGCAAATACTAACTGCTAAACAAAGGGCGTGTGACCCTGGGGAACACACTTTATCAGTATCATGCTGTATTATACAGTACTTCAAACCCTGCTTTTAAAGGCTTTGCACTACAAAATGTGGTCATTGTCCATTAATCCTGACTTCCTCAGTCTGATGTAAAAAAAATCATTAAAAGTTTTTTTTAATTTTTGTTTTGTAGGTCAAAGTGTTTATGATGTGCTCCTTGTGTTAATGTTGTTGATCCATTTGAATGTATTACCTATTGAGTTTTCATTTATTCAAGTTTTGTTCAAGTTGATCAAAAAATGTTTTTAGTTTAAATAAGCATATATATTTGTTTTCAATTTCAGGCAAATTGATGCACTTAAAAATCTTTTCTATTACAGACAACAATTTTAAATGTTTTTGTTTTGTTTTTAATTTTAATAAGGACACAATATTATGCAGAGGTATACTTATAACAATTTTATAGACAAAACTATTTAAAGTCGCGGCGGAGAGTTGGGGTCAGGGGTACAAAAATATTTTCTTCCTCCCTGTGGGGGGCTCAGAAACATACTGAGAAGCACGGAGTTATTGTGTAGTATTGATTGTTTCGATCAAACAAGTGTATGTAATCAAACAGAATAATGAAGTAGTTTAGATATTATTTTGATATAGTTAAACTGTCAGTAACACTCTTTCAATACAATGAAAACTTTACAGTTAATTATGGTTGGGCGATTTGGCCTTTATCTAATATCTCTATTTTTAGGCCATATCGCGATACCGGATATATATCTCGATATTTTGTCTTAGCCTTGAATTAGCACTTGATGCAAATAATCCCAGCAGTATGAGGATTCTATGGGTCTACATTAAAACATTCTTCTTCATACTGCAATAATATATGCTCATTAGAGAAGGAAATCACAACTAAGTCAATTGACCAAAAGTGTATTTATTAAACAGTTGCTAAGCAGTGGCATAAACATTTATGTAATTTCTAAAACAGAAAGTGCAAGATTGTCAGTCATTTTAAAGCAAGCTATTAGTGCACTTATGTGCATGATTTCTTTAAGATGACATATCAAAACAACACTTAATCAAAATGTACTACAATAGGTTCAAACAAAAAGTACGCTTTTGTGCATAATGTCACACAAGATATTTCAATAACTGTCAAATAAAAATGAGCTGCAAAATAGAAAATCAAATCGCTGTGTGGTGGGTTACTGCGGACGTTATCTCTTTATGTTGTTCACAATTTTTTTCATACGTTGTTGATGTGAAAATGGTTGCCTTGGCATTTTGTTGGTGTGGCACCGAATGGAGATGTTGACATGTGGAGTATTCACTCTTCATTCTCTAGCAGGTGACTTTTCAAATGATACTACATATTAGCAGTAATGCTACTTTTTCGTACCAGCGCTTTTACCCCTCACTTGACAAATTACGGTTGTCTGTTCGACATATTCCCGCTTGAAGCCAAACCACCGCCAGACGATGGACCCCCTGCTGTTTTTCTTGGGAATTAATTCTTCTTTCATCCGCACCTTCTTTCCCTCGTATTACAACTCGCAACACAGCTAACGTTACCCATGCTGCTACCTTTCTGCTCTGCGAGGGCGTATACGTTTGTGACGTATGACGTGACAGTATGTGACGTATGTCAGAAGGTGCGCTTGCTGTCTGTGAGAAGGAGAGACAAGAAAGAGTGAAGAAGAGCCTGCAGTGTAATGCCCGCAGCTAAAAGCAACTGCGTGAGAACGTATACTCCAATATCACCATATAATCATTTTCTATATCTCATAGAGACGAACCCACGATATATCGATTATATCCATATATCGCCCAGCCCTACAGTTAAAACATGTTATCTGTATTTGTATCGGCCGATCTCACACAAGGTCGATTGGTATGGGAATCAGCAGCATAGATCCCTGATGGGAACATCCCTAATCACACTTGTCATTGATATCATGGTATTGTTGAATGTGCTCAAAAAGTACATGTGCACTGAGTCTCTTTAAAATAAAAAAATATATATATTACGAGATGTGTTGACTATATTTGTTGAGATGTAATCAGTGGTTGTCATTTAATACACCTATAAATGGGCATCATCAAGACGATACTCGATTTCTTGCCATGTTTCTTGCCACTCCTCTCTGGGGCGGGGGGCGGGGGGTATTAGGATGACAGGGGATGCAAAACAATAACAGTGCAATACTTTTTCATAACATGGTCACTACTGCCTACTTTGTCTTGTTATATTCTTATTTTAATGTTATATTTTTATTCCCATTGTTGCTTTTTATTTTTTATTCTTATTGTAATATTTTTCTATTTTGTTTCCATTTAAACCACCATTATTTACTTTTTACTCTTTTTAAAATGATCTCAACTCTGTACACTGCTGCTGGAAATTAAATTTTCCTGAAGGAACTCTCCTGAAGGAATCAATAAAGTACTATCCATCTATCTATCCATCTATCCATCTATCCATCTATCTATCTATCTATCTATCTATCTATCTATCTGTCTGTCTGTCTGTCTGTCTGTCTGTCTGTCTATCTATGTTCGCTGTAGCGTAGCCTCATCAATGGTGGAAATGGCGTCAGAAATCCTTTGCTTCAAGTCCTGTATTTTTGTCTGATACACAACATCTTTTAAATAATCCCAAAGAGAGAAGTCCAAGGTAGAGATATCTGGGGCATTCAGTTGCCACCATTGAAGAGGCTATGCTTCAGCAATACGGAAAGAGATGGAGTCTTCATGTGCTTCGTGCAACCTGTGGTGCCCATATGGAGGCGTATTAAAGGAGGTAAAAAAACCTAACTTTGACAACCACATCAGTGGTCCTAAAGTACCATTTCAAAAAAACACTTGGCTCTCCAAGTATTGCCATAATGACCAACATTAAAATACAGTAGCGTAGTAGGCCTAAGTATTCATTAAAATAAGTCAGAGGTTTTATTTAACAAGTATATTTCATATTTTTGGGCACTGAAGCATTACACACAGTAACACTGTGTTTGAATATAGAAACATAAACTACTGTACTTTAATCAAGTGATTCCTTGGCATACCACTAGATGGAGCCCACCTACCACTATAGTTTGACAATCACTGTATTAGGACAAATCTAGTTAACCAACCTTCTCAACTGACTTTGTAATACATGTTTTTAATTGTAAATAAACTTTATGGGGGCTTCACAGTGGCAGAGGGGTTAGTGCGTCTGCCTCACAATACGAAGGTCCTGAGCAGTCCTGGATTTAATCCCGGGTTCGGGATCTTTCTGTGTGGAGTTTGCATGTTCTACCCGTGAATGCGTGGGTTTCCTCCGAGTACTCCGGCTTCCTCCCACCTCCAAAGACATGCACCTGGGGATAGGTTGATTGACAACACTAAATGGTCCCTAGTGTGTGAATGTGAGTGTGAATGTTGTCTGTCTATCTGTGTTGGCCCTGCGATGAGGTGGCAACTTGTCCAGGGTGTATCCCGCCTCCCGCCCGATTATAGCTGAGTTAGGCGCCAGCGCCCCCCGCGACACCAAAGGGAAAAAGTGGTAGGAAATGGATGGATGGATACACTTTATGGACACACAATACTTAAACACTCACTAAAACATTTGAACAAAGTTGTATTTGAAAAATACAATTAAATATACACACAATGTACTTTCTTGGCAGAAGAGACATTGAATATAGTTGAGGCTTCCTAAAAGACATAAACGTTTGGGAACTGAGGAAACTAATTGTTGAGGCTTTGAAAGTGGAATTCTTTCCCATTCTTTTTTTTTTGTAGAGCTTCAGTCGTTCAACAGTCCGGGGTCTCCGCTGTTGTATTTTACACTTCATAATGTGCCACACATTTTCGATGGGAGACAGGTCTGGACTGCAGGCGGGCCCGGAAAGTACCCGCACTCTTTTTTTACAAAGCGACGCTGTTGTAACACGTGCTGAATGTGGCTTGGGATTGTCTTGCTGAAATAAGTAATGGCGTCCATGGAAAAGACTGCGCTTAGATGGCAGCATATGTTATTCCGAAACCTACATGTACCTTCAGCATTAATGGTGCCTTCACAGGTGTGTAAATTACCCATACCTTGGGCACTAATGCACCCCCATACCATCACAGATGCTGGCTTTTGAACTTTGCGTCGAAAACAGTCTGGATGGTTCGATGTCGAATATTTCCAAAAGCAATTTGAAATGTGAACTCGTCAGACCACAGAACATTTTTCCATTTTTCATCAGTCCATCTTGGATGATTTCGGGCCCAGACAAGCCGGCGGCGTTTCTGGATGTTGTTGATGAATGGCTTTCGCTTTGCATATTAGAGCTTTAACTTGCACTTACAGATGTAGCGATTATTTAGTGACAGTGGTTTTCTGAAGTGTTCCTAAACCCATGCGGTGATATCCTTTATAGATTGATGTCAGTGTTTGATAGAGTGCCATCTGAGGGATCGAAGGTCACAGTCATTCGATGTTGGTTTCTGGCTATGCGGCTTATGTGGAGTGATTTCTCAAGATTCTCTGAACCTTTTGATGATATTATGGACCGTAGATGTTGAAATCCCCAAATTTCTTCCAATTGCACATTGAGAAACGTTCTTCTTAAACTGTTTGACTATTTGCTCAAGCAGTTGTGGACAAAGGGGTGTACCTCGCCCCATCCTTTCTTGTGAAAGACTGAGCGTTTTTTGGGAAGCTGCTTTTATACCCAATCATGGCACCCACCTTTTCCCAATTAGCCTGCAAACCTGTGGGATGTTCCAAAAAAGAGTTTGATGTCCATTCCTCAACTTAATCAGTATTTATTGCCACCTTTCCCAACTTCTTTGTCACGTGTTGCTGGCATCAAATTCTAAAGTTAATGATTATTTGCACACAAAAAAAACATCAGTTTGAACATCAAATATGTTTTCTTTATAGCATTTTCAACTGAATATGGGTTGAAAATGATTTGCAAATTATTGTATTCTGTTTATATTTGCATCTCACACAATTTCCCAACTCCTATGGAAACGGGGTTTGTAATTAATGGTGACTATGTTCCCCATACTAAAGTGTTTCCGATTTTTCTTTTCCCCTCACAAAATATAAACGTAGCCAGCGATGCAATCTGGAGGTGCTGGGTTCTCCTCGCTCATGCAATGTCACTCCAGTCAAATCCATGCTGACAACTTGTTTTCTGCATTTTTCCTCCTGATGCACGACATCCAGTGAAAGCCTTGGTTGGCCACTTCTGACATTTCTGTGTGCAAAAGCAAAAGGCTGCAGTCACTCATTTGGCATCATGCCGACTGCTAAATAGTATTTGATGATGGCTTTTTGTCGCGTGTGATATCGCCTGCACGGGCTACACAAAAAATAAATCCCAACTTGGCCCCGGCCGGGGCAACGAGAGCGCGCACATTAATTTCACTCAACTCTGCCTTGTGCGAATGTATAATTCATCACGTAATAACAACTCTCTGTTGATATGTGCATATCATTTCACTTACATGTTGAGCAGCTCATGAATTTTAAAGGGCTTATGTACACAATAAAGCATCAACTCTTTTGTCTCCTGCTTATGAGAAATGAGATGAATAATGTTTCTCTGCATTGGATAATGTTTTTAAGCGTGGCATTGGTGTTTTGTCACCCATAGGCCACCTTTTATTGCAACACATATCCATAATGGAAGGAATGTAGCAGGTGCATCGTGTATTTCATTAAGATGTGGACAAACTGCCTATTGAGTGTTTTTTTTTTTTTAAGTAAAGAAATGTGTTGGCACCAACAAACAAGCTGAAAATGACCATCTGGTATTTAATTAGTGCTGTCATTTTGTCTTTTGGCTATGATGGGATATGCAGTTTGTGACTTCAGTTTTTTACGTTTACTTTAAACGCCAAAAATGTTACCACACAATGTCTAATGTCAGGCCTGGGCTGATATTCGATCTATTAACCAGCCGATGAATAAAAATGAAGTCGGTAAGTTTGCCAGCCTCTATAATCACGTGTATGCGTTGCAGTCTTGTCCCAATACCAGTATTTTACTACCGGTATCAAAATGTTTTTCGGTACTTTTCCGTAATTTTCTCAATAAAAGGGACCACAAAAAAGGTAATTAGTGACTTTATTTTAACAAACACATCCAACACATCAAACATGTTTTTTATTGCAAGTTTGTCCTTAAATAAAATAATGAGCATGCTAGACAACTTGTCTTTTAGTAGTAAATAAAGAAACAAAGGCTTCAAATTTAGTCTGCTGACATATGCAGTAACAAATCGTCTGCTATTGAAGAAAATAGCAGACGTGTTGAGTCTTCAGGTTTGTTTTGATCTGAGAACCAGGAAGTCTTTAGACACCTTTGTGTGTTTCAGAGCATTACATCATTTCCTACCACTCCTAAACCAAACATCCAAAATGTCTAATAATGCCTGAAATAACGTATCTTTCTGTATTTTAGTTGAAACGTGCTTTTATAAGGTTTGCAAACACAAAAACAAGTGTTTTACTCAATATGACAGTATAATTGTCATACTAAATATGAGTGTTATTTAAACATAGCTGGAAAATCCAAACATGCAGTTTGTGCAATAATACCTGAAATAATGTATATTTGTGAGTTTTAGTAGAAACGTGCATTTTGTAAGGTTTGCAAACACAAAAAAATAGTTTTTACTCAGTATGACAATATAACTGTCATACTAAATATGGCAGTTATTCAAACATAACTCCTAAACTTAACATGCAATATGTGTAATAATGCCCGTATTAATGTATATTTGTGAATTTTAGTAGTAACGTGCTTTTATAAGGTTTGCAAACACAAAAATTATTTTTTTACTCAATATGACAGTAATGTTCTTATAATCCAGAGGTAATGTGAAAAAAGCAACAAAAAATGTATTCAAACATAACTCCTAAACCAAACATGCAAAATGTCTAACAATGCCTGAAATAATGTATCTATGTGAATTTTTGTAGAAACATGTGCTTTTGTAAGGTTAGCAAACACAAAAAAAATGTTTTTTACTCAATATGACAGTATAATCGTCATACTAAAAATGACAGTTATTTAAACATGACTCCTAAACCAAACATGCAAAATGTCTAATAATGCCCGTATTAGTGTATATTTGTGAGTTTAACTAGAAACATGTGCTTTTGTAAGGTTTGCAAACACAAAAACGTTTTTTTACTCAATATGACAGTATAACTGTCATACTCAATATGACAGTCATTTCAACATAACACCTAAACCAAACATGCACAATGTCTAATAATGCTTGTAATAATGTATCATTGTGAATTTTAGTACAAACATGTGCTTTTGTAAGGTTTGCAGACACAGAAAATAGTTTTTTACTCAATATAACAGTATAGCTGTCATACTCAATATGACAGTTATTTCAACATAACACCTAAACCAAACATGCACAATGTCTAATTAAGCCTGAAATAATGTATCTGTCAATTTTAGTAGAAACACGTGCTTTTGTAAGGTTTGCAAACACAAAAACAAGTGTTTTACTCAATACGACGGTATAACTGTCACTGTCAATCGACAGTTATTTAGACATAACTCCTAAACCAAACATGCAAAATGTCTAATAATGCCTGAAATAATGAATCTTTGTGAACTTTCAAAGAAACATGTGCTTTTGTAAGGTTTGCAGACACAAAACTGTCATATAACTGTCATACTAAATATGACAGTTCTTTAAACATGACTCCTAAACTAAACATGTAATATGTTTAATAATGCATGTATTAATATATCTTTGTGAGGTTTCCCAGAAATGTGCTTTTGTAAGGTTTGCAAACACAAACATTTGTTTTTTACTCAATATGACAGTGTAACTGTCATATTTAGTATGACAGTTATTTAAACATAACTCCTAAACCAAACATGCAAAATTTCTAATAATGCCTAAAACAATGTATCTTTGTATCTCAAAGAGAGAGAGAGATCATTGCAGCGACCGACTTTTTAATTTTTTCATTTTTTTTCCAATTGAATGTGATTTGGATGGACAACCATGTAACTTGGCTCGGATGCGAATGTAATAAAAACAGCACAGCCTATTAGTTTTTGTAGTTTGTAGAATGAAAGAAATGATTGCACTAAGCCATCAGGGGACCACCAGCTGGCCTTCCTGCCGTCAGTCTAAGGCACAACACTCTTTGTCAGTGGCCACAGGAGTCAACTCCATGCAGTGTCCCACACACACACACACACACACACACACACACACACACACACACACACACACACACACACACACACACACACACAATGTCCCGTAATCACTGGGGGAGCACAACTCCCTCGCTGTCTTGTCTTTGTAAGGCACACTGCAGCGTAAATTGAGGACCAGTGGGGTCAGCGTGGTTCCATCAAGGTCCAGTTGTAGTTGTCGTAGGGGAGCCATGGTAACTACTTGCCAGGTCACTGCAGTTGCCATGACGACTGCCGGATCACCAGCTCAACGTTATTATAACAGGCCAGCAGGCATTGATTGGGATCAATAACTGTGGATAATGCATTCAAAAGTTGCAAACAGTTCTTCAGATGTCATGTGGCAAAGGCGGGGCGATGGAGTGCTAATTAACTTTAGCACGCTGATCCACCTCTTAAAACGCACTGACCTCTCCAAGGGGACATTTGAAATGCTAATTTTACAGCGGCGACCCGTCACACATAAAGTGGCGAAGGGGGGAGGATGGGAAGCGTGCGGTGACCCGTGATGCTCATCAACGCTCCATGTTCTGAGGCCGCCGTCCTGTTGGTCAAAGCCTAATCAATAGTTACTAAATGCCAGTGTGCCAGCCTGCAAACACGAGGTTAACGAGACACTTTTAAATACGGTGTTTGTAACGTCATACTGTTTGGCTTTTATCACCCAGCCGCGCGCAAATTCGACATCAAGACGGGCTGCAAACAATCAGCTGGATGTGGGTCGAGTGAGTTTCGCTTAGTCAATTATAGTCAAAGCCTGGAGGTCTTGCTCAGACTGCACTGAATCAACAGCGCCCCTGCTGGTTGCAGACAAGAACTGCATTCCATTTTGCCTGGATTACTTCAAGACACAATTATGGGCCTTTTAAATGGTGGGTTGGAATTAGCTATGCCCAATATGTTTTTCTCAAGCTTATACTAATAACTTCTTGCTTCTCAAGACTGATACCAATAACAGATAACTTATTTATAGCTATTATTTTCTTCTACCATATTTTCCGGACCATAGGGCGCACCAGATTGTAGGACACTTTGCCAATGAGCTGGTCTAGTCAGGTAAATTTTCATATAGTAGGCGCACCAGATTATAGAGCCCAATAAAGGGGTCATACTATTAATAAATGTAAATGTAAAACACTTCCTTGTGGTCTGCATAAAATGCAATGGTGGTTCTTTGGTCAAAATGTTGCATAGATTATGTTTTACAGATCATCTTCAAGCCGCTTTCTGACAGTCGCTTCAGGATGCGCCGTTTTGTGGGCGGTCTTATTTATGTGGCTCAACTTCGGCAGCCTCTTCTCCCCGTCATCTTTGTTGTAGCGGTGTTGCGTGCAAGGACGGGAGTGGAAGAAGTGTCAAAAGATGGAGCTAACTGTTTTAATGACATTCATACTTTACTTAAATCAATAACGGAGCAGCATCTCCTCATCTGGAAACAACACCGGAAATGTGTCCTGTGAAAAACCGTCCGACTGGAAATATTTATTAAATAAAGTTCCTTGGGTGAATAATGTAAACTCACTATACCGGTATGTTTTAGCGCTTTCATGGCGAGTTTACTGACAGAGTAAGTAAGACCTTTACACTACTTTAAATTACAAATGGCAACACCGGAGGATGAATGTCCCATAAGAAGAACACAAAGAAAAAACGTATCGACTACAGCGTCGACACCGACAAAGGTGGACTTGCGCAAATTTTCAGGAGTTATGCAGATCCCAAATACAGATCAGCAGGTATCAGAAGGTAAGAAAAGTTTGTATTGAATAATATTGCTAAACAAAACGGCATATAATATGTCTTACCTTATACACACCATAATAATACTCCTATGTTGAAGCACAGTACAATCCATCAAGCTTTGCGGCTTCATAGCTTACCAAAGTCGTACTAAAACATTTTTGAGCGGTGTGTAATGTTTTGAATTTTCAATGTAACATATACAATTTTGGTGTTGTTTATTTGAGTCATATTGCAGTTTACAGATATCTGGTATTTGTGACTGCCATCATATTGCAGTCTACATGCATTTCTTGTGTGACTGCCATCTACTGGCCACTCTTATCATTTCACCATGTACCAAAAAAGATAGCTTCGAGGTCTGTAAGCACAACCAAAATGATTCCGTACATTAGGCGCACCAGGTTATAAGGCGCACTGTCGAGTTTTGAGAAAATTAAATGATTTTAAGTGCGCTTTACGGTCCGAAAAATCCGGTATTTAGATCCAACTGTAATTTGTGCACATTTTTTTTTTTGCCACTGCCTTTTCTCTAGCAGGCGCAATACATTGAAACAATGAATTAAGTCCTGACGTTGAGCAACTCCAACTTGGAACAACGTGCTTTTTAACGACGTGAAAACGATGTCAGGGGGTGACGTTTATTTGACCATTGAAATTTGGTCACTTCCCAACCAACAACGTGGGTCCAACGTTAGACATAAAAATTGTCTCAAATTACAACCATTTTGCAACGTTGTTTCAAAGTCCTTTTTAAAGGACATGTATGAACGTTGTACCAATGTCCTGTACCTTCCTATAGACTTTCGCAATGCCACCATATTGAAGATGGCGTTTCAGGTGGCTGATAAAGTTTGATGTGTTAAAGATGTTTTTTTCTTTTTTCCGAGCACATTTGTTGCAAATAAATGTAAATTGTAAATGGGTTATACTTGTATAAGGTACTCAAAGCGCTTTGACACTATTTCCACACTCACCCATCCACACACTGATGGTGGTAGCTGCCATGCAAGGCGCTAACCACCACCCATCAGGAGCAAGGGTGAAGTGTCTTGCTCAAGGACACAGTGGATGTGACTAGGTTGGTAGAAGGTGGGGATCGAACCAGGAACCTTCAGGTTACTGGCACGGCCACTCTCCCAACTGCACCACGCCATCCCCACATAACAGGTACAATGTTTTCCTCTGAAACACTGAAGAAGTACCACAAGAGAGACTCCATGTTTACAGAAAGCTTCGGGGACGTTTACAACCTCACCTCCACCCACTTCACCTCATTAGAGGGTATTCTACTCCAAAAAAAAAAAAATCTGAGCTCTTTTTTACATTATTGAATTAATTTGCATGACATCATAATTCATTATCATTTGTGTTCCACGATGTACGATATAAATAAAATGCATTTGGCTGACGATAGAGCTTTTAATGCTATCGTTATATTAACATGATAATGCATGTTGACAGATTTTTGCTGTGTCCCGCAAATCTGGCCTCAATGCAATTAGCATCCTCGCTAGCCATCTACCGGCTAACGTCCCTCCAGAGTGCATCTTTTTAATTACTAAATCTCGCTTCTATAGGGACAAATGAGCTGTGTTTCTTACAAGTAATATTATCACTGAAGGACCAGAGGACATGAAATAGCTGAACATGCTATGCTACACATTGTAGGAAGATACAGATAAGCGTTGGGTGGATCATACAAATATCTACAGTAACGATACAAAGTATAAAATCAGTATATGGTCCATACCACAGTGATTAGATCAGTATTTTTTATTATCATAAAGTCATGTTTTGTCATTTTTGTTATTGTTTTCAAACTCAGGAAAAGCGTTAGGGTTACGGAGCCAATATTATAATTTTTTTGCTTTTAATTGTTTTGCACTTCTGATTTTCTTATACATTTTAAATATAATAACAGGGAATAAGGAAACAATTTAAATATTAATTGCTATTGTTACACCACCATCGTGTGTTTATGTCAGATTCAATCATTTGATGATCCTGAAATGTTGAAGTATGAACATTGGTATGACCATACTGCCCCTCTAAATACTTGGTATCGAATCGATACCCAAATTTGTAGTACCGCCCCAAAACTAATGTAAAATATTCAAACCGAAGAACAAGTGCTTATTGAATTTCAACAGAAGTGTAGATAGAATCATGTTACAACTAAAAGTAACCAGTTATTAGCAGTAAATCAGCAGGTAGATGAATAATAGTTTTGAAAAATTAATACAACCCCATACATCAGCAGCCTGCTTGGGAGCCTTTGTAACCCATTTTAAAATGGTTTCAATATCATTTGCGTTGTCACAGCTGCATGTGTGAATGACAGGAAGAAAAGCTCTGACTTGCTTTTAAAAATAGGTGTTTGCCACTTGTTGATTTGCATGTAATATTTGCATGTAGGGGGGTGATGTGCAGGGCTGGACTACGCAGGTTGACCACTGTTACTCTTTTTTTCCCCAGGCTTTTTTTTTTAAGAGGAAAAACCCAGAGGTCAATATGATTTAGGTCAGGGGTGTCAAACGTACGGGCCGAGTGCCAGATTAGGCCTGCAAACAGGTTTTATGTGGCCCGTGTGATGACTTTGCCAAGTATAAAATTAAGGTGCTTTTTTACTTCAACAAAATAAACTGCTGTTCTAAATGTGTCCACTGGATGTCACGATAGCAATTCTGTTAGGCAAGCAAACACTTTATACCGGGCCAAGCAGGAGTTACACAGTAAAGGGTGACTGTGGCTTCTCCTCCTCGACCCACATCGAAATTAAAACCTGACGTTGTATGTCTTCCGCTTCGAACACATGGTCATTTGGCACCCTTACTCCCCCAAAATGTCTCTGTCAAACACGAAAAAAGTGAACTTAACCCTTTTGAGTATTTTTTTACCTTCGTTTCTTACCGTTTGTTGAGTTAGCACTGGATCGATACGTGGACATGACAAAGAAGGTATTTGATGCCTCGACGAATTTGTGTTTTTTGTTCAATCCCAGAAAGACTGTGACTTAAAGTGTAATCCTGGCTTTGTAGATACACTGAGACAAAGTCTAAGCTTTTTGAAACTGCAAATTTCCACCAATTTTCTCAGAATTTTCAACAAAGTTGAAGTGTTTTGTCCAGAGGAATATTTGTGATTTGTACGTTTTCAGAATTTACTTGTTCTATTTTCGGCCAAAGTAAAACAAAGAAAACAACTGCAAGTTGTCTTAATTTTTAAGTTACCATGCCACGATCGTACCATTCGGCCCACTTGGGAATAGATTTTCCTCCATGCGGCCCCTGAGCTAAAATGAGTTTGACACCCCTGATCTAGGTTATACTGAAAACATGAGAGGGTCACTGTCGATCCAAATGTCAGTTTGTACGCCGCCTGTGAAGGATGTTTCAATGCAAAACATGGAAATTGTCTTCCAGCTTGTTGAGGAGCAGAACAAGGAGTGAATACCAATGAATGGCACTGTTGTTGCAAGGAGATTGATCTTTTGCACGGTAAATTGACCTTTGCTTAAGTGTGTTTTCGTATGAAATATTATTCTCTCACTGTCTTACCCCAGACCTACAGTATCCTGGTGAATTTTTATATGCAATGCATACGTCAAACGGTCTCATTGAGTTTACAGTACCTGTGATATGTAAAGACCACACGGGAATGGTGACCTGTGTATTTATTGAGCTTTAAGCCTCGAATAACCACAGCAGTGCATCTTGGGTATTTAACAGAGGGTATTTTGCATTGCATTACGGCCTATCTTCCATGTCGTCCTCTCTCTCTCTCTCTCTCGCTATCTGTCAGTCCAACACCTCCATTGCTTGGGGTCAGCGTCAAGCCAGGAAGCTTTCCAATCCACCAAGGTCCCATTTGCCTCTTGTGGTAATAGCCTGGACTAAGAACCTCATCACACCCCTGAGGAACTGAGATAGACACTGAGAGAAAATCCACAATGAGGGCAGGAGGAGGGAATATAACAGTGGCTTAATAGGAAGTACAGCACAGTGCAAAAAGTGGTCTCAATGACCACAAAATGTCTGTCTGCAAACATCTGTTTTGCTAATTAAGAAGAGTACTTCCTAGTTCACGCATGCTGGGAACTATTTTTATTCAGTATGTAGTTATCCTGTTTTTGGTGTTTTGTCAGTTTTTGAAAAAAATTAAGGCTGTCAAAAAATGTTGTTTTCCTAAAGGATATGTAACATACTTCCTTGTGGTCTACATCAGTGTTTTTCAACCACTGTGCCGTGGCAAACTAGTGTGCCCTGAGATTTTGTCTGGTGTGCTGTGGGAAATTATTTCATTTCACCTAATTATTTTTTGCAAACAAGTAATTATAGTCCACAAATATCGTGGTGTTGAGTGCCTGTTCTGTATAGAGCGCGGCATAGTAACCATATCAGTAGGTGGTTCTTTGTGGATGTTGGGAACAAGGTTTGTTGTGATCACAATATACAGACTACAGACGACAGTGGGAGGCAGTGTGCAGGTAAAAAGGTATCTAATGTTTAAACCAAAAATAAATAAAAGGTGAGTGGCGCTAAGAAAAGGCATTGAACCTTAGGGATGGCTATGCAAAATGAAACTACAACTGAACTTGCTGCAAAGTAAACAAAAACAGAATGCTGGACGACCGCAAAGACTTACAGCGTGTGGAGCTGCATACGGCGTCCACAAAGTACATGACATGACAATCAACAACAAAATAGGTAACACTACACACAGAAAAACACCAAAAAACTCAAAATAAGTCACGACGTGATGTGACAGGTGGTGAGAGTACACCTACTTTGAGACAAGAGCTCTAGTGATGCATGCTTGGTTATGGTTTGAATTTATATCCAATAAGTGCAAGAACAATTTTGTACTGTCAATATTGGCTGCTGAGTTTAATTTTTTAAATGTTTTCTGCTGGTGGTGTGCCTCTGAATTTTTCCAATGAAAAAAATGTGGCTTGGCTCAAAAAAGGTTGAAAAACACTGCTCTACATAACATGTAATGGTGGTTATTTGGTCAATATGTTGCATAGATTGTTTTACAAATTTACAGACCATCTTTCTGCTTTCTGACAGGATGCACCGTTTTTGTGAGCGGTCTTGTTTACGTGCTTCCACATCGACTGTGTTTTCTCCCTGTCAGCCATGTTGTAGTTTTTTGTGCTTCCACATGGAGTCTATTGACAGATTAAGTTCGAACTATGCGCTACTTTGTATTAGAAATGGCAACAGTAGGGGCATGCGTGTGCATGTACGAGCCAGTCTGCCCCACATCAGCAGGTTAGACAAAGAAGGAAATTATTGACTACAATGTTGGAGTACGATGGCGGACTTGCGCAAAGTACTTTGGTTAAAACATTCCCATATAAAGAAAGATCTGCTGACCATCAATGGAAAAAACCTCACAAATAGGGCAAATTCCAAACGACTTGTTTGGAGAAAGTTCGGAGGAAAGTTGTTTTATAAATATTTCTACCATGCCTCCATGGTTTGATTTCACATTTTTGAGACTGCAGATCCAGAATACACAAAAACAAGTAAGGGTAAGAAAAGTACATTTTGCATAATAGATCCCCTTTGAATATTGCGATAATCATGTGTATGCAGATTAACCATGCAAAATATGTTGACCGTACATGCTCCTTTAAAGGCCTACTAAAATGAGATTTTCTTAATTAAACGGGGATGGCAGGTCCATTCTATGTGTCATACTTGATCATTTTGCGATATTGCCATATTTTTGCTGAAAGGATTTAGTAGAGAACATCGACGAAAAAGTTTGTGACTTTTCGTGCTGATAAAAAAGCCTCGTCTTTACCGGAAGTCGCAGACGATGACGTCAAAAGGGTGAGGGCTCCTCAGCAGCAAGAGCTATTCGGACCGAGAAAACGACAATTTCCCCATTAATTTGAGCGAGGATGAAAGATTCGTGGATGATGATATTGATAGCGAAGGATTAGAAAAAAAATAAATGTGCGAGCGTTTCAGATGTAATTAGACACATTTACTAGGATAATTCTGAAAGATCCCTTATCTGCTTATTGTTTTAATAGTGTTTTAGTGAGATTGTAAAGACATACCTCGAGTTCGGATGGCTGCGGTGAACACACGGTGTCTTAGAGAGAAGCCGAGGAACCAAGCTCACAGCTGCCTTTTAAACAGCTACTGGAGGAGGACGAATAATCCAATGATGTCTCCAGTAAGATATCACAATTTTCCCATCCAAAAACATGCTGGTTGACGTAGAGAAACATGTTCACTTGACCGCTCTGTGTTAAAAACAAAGAAGCACCGGCTGTGTCTCAGTGTTAAAGACAGCTGCAATATACCGCTTTCCACCAACAGCATTGTTCTTTATAGTCTCCATTATTAATTGAACAAATTGCAAAAGATTCAGCAACACAGATGTCCAAATTACTGTGTAATAATGCGATGAAAAGAGACGACTTTTAGCTGTTACTGGTGCCGAGATAATATTTCTTGACAGTCCGTGACGTCATGCGCACACGTCATCATTCCGCGACATTTTCAACAAAAAGCTCCGGGGGAAATTTAAAAATTGCAATTTAGTCAACTAAACCGGCCGTATTGGCATATGTGGCAATGTTAATATTTCATCATTGGTATATAAACTATCAGACTGCGTGGTCGGTAGTAGTGGGTTTCAGTAGGCCTTCAACCTAACCATAAAAAAGGTTGTTATACGGTCAGAGATCAGGTCAATGCATACTACAGTGCAAGGATGAGTGAGGTGACTCTGAGCGGTATGCTCGCTTGCAAATTTTTCTCAAATACACCCTGATGGGATATTAGATAAAACTTTAGAAAGTTTCGAACAAGTATTTGTAGTGGGTTCAAGTACCAAGAATGAAGAACATTGAAAACATGTTCCTGTATGACATTCTGTCAATGAAATTGTATTTGTCACTAAATATTGGGCTCTCTTAAATTAATGTACATCATAGGAGCGATTAATAACCTGTAATCCAGTGGTTCTTAACCTTGTTGGAGGTACCGAACCCCATTAGTTTCATATGCGCATTCACCGAACCTTTCGTAGTGAAAAATAAAATGTTTTTTTTTTATTTAAGACAAAGTTATGTATTTGTGGTAACACTTTAGTATGGAGGACATATTCTAAGTAAAAAAGACTTAATTTGGAGTTATTTGGTTAGGGTTAGGGTTAGAGGGTTGGGGTTATAATAAGGCCATGCCGAATTAGGCATTAACAAGTACTTAATAATGACTAGTTAAGAGCCAATATGTTACTAATTTGCATGTTAATAAGCAACTATAATTAATGGTGAATATGCTCCCCATACTAAAGTGTTACCATGTTTTTTACTGGTGCACAAAATGAACCGTGCATGAACATCACCTTGTTCAAAGAACAAAACCAACACACCTGCAAATCAGTGTTACTTCTGCTGTTGCCGTATCCGTAATACGCCGATAGGGAGAAGTTTTTATTGAGACGATGAGTTGGGTGTGTTTTGACCTCCGCCGAACCCCTGAGGCTGACTCACCGAAACTCTAGGGTACGATCGAACCCAGGTTAAGAACCACTGCTGAAATCAATCATGATTAATCCAAATTTAAAAGTGTGATTAATCTTGATGAAAAAATATAATTCAAGTGCACAAAAAAAATAAAAAAAATAAAAATAAATATATATATATATAATTGGAAAACCCCCCCCCCACCCCTTTTATCAATGTTGCCAACTTAGCGTCTTGTGAATTTCTGTAACGCGATGAGTGACACTTGTAGTCAATTTTTCGGATGTTTAGAGACATGAAAGCATGTGTCACTGCAGTAAATGCACTTATCTTAACAAATGGCAGGTGCTACCTGAGTCGCTCCTCACAGGTTCAAAGTAACCACCCGCAGCAATCCCAGCTACAGTCATAACCGTGAGGAAAGCCACATCCCAGACTGCAAAGCTGCAACTGTCTCCGCTTTTGGCTTACAGCAGAGGACCCCAAAATCCGGCTCATGGGAAGTCCCAAGTTAATTACAAAAAAAAAATAAAAACTTATTTTTTAAATTTTTTTATTATTATTTAAAAAAATATTTTCTTTGTAATCCATTTTCTACCAACTGTTACTCTGTGTCCCCTAGCCGCTCAGGCAAATCATTGTCTAAAAATGCATTTTTCTCATCGATAACGTCACATCATCACGCTCGGAATATATATATATATATATATATATATATATATGGGCTTCACGGTGGCAGAGGGGTTAGTGCGTCTGCCTCACAATACGAAGGTCCTGCAGTCCTGGGTTCAAATCCAGGCTCGGATCTTTCTGTGTGGAGTTTGCATGTTCTCCCCGTGAATGCGTGGGTTCCCTCCGGGTACTCCGGCTTCCTCCCACTTCCAAAGACATGCACCTGGGGATAGGTTGATTGGCAACACTAAATTGGCCCTAGTGTTTGAATGTGAGTGTGAATGTTGTCTGTCTATCTGTGTTGGCCCTGCGATGAGGTGGCGACTTGTCCAGGGTGTACGCCGCCTTCCGCCCGATTGTAGCTGAGATAGGCGCCAGCGCCCCCCGCGACCCCACAAGGGAATAAGCGGTAGAAAATGGATGGATGGATATATATATATATATATATATATATATATTTAAGCCCTGTTTCCATATGAGTTGGGAAATTGTGTTAGATGTACTGTAAATATAAACTAAATACAATGATTTGCAAATCCTTTTCAACCCATATTCAGTTGAATATAATACAAAGACAACATATTTGATGTTCAAACTGATTAACATTTTTTTTTTGTGCAAATAATCATTAACTTTAGAATTTGATGCCAGACACGTGACAAAGAAGTTGGGAAAGGTGGCAATAAATACTGATAAAGTTGAGGAATGCTCATCAAACACTTATATGGAACATCCCACAGGTGTGCAGGCTAATTGGGAACAGTTGGGTGCCATGAAATGCTAAGTAATTCACAAACAAGGATGGGGTGAGGGTCACCACTTTGTAAGCAAATTGTCGAACAGTTTTAGAACAACGTTTCTCAACGAGCTATTGCAAGGAATTAAGGGATTTTACCATTTATGATCCATAAAATCATCAAAAGGTTCAGAGAATCTGGAGAAATCACTGCACGTAAGCAATGATATTACGGAGCGTTGATCCCTCAGGCGGTACTGCATCAAAAACTGACATCAGTGTCTAAAGGATATCATCACATGGGCTCAGGAACACTTCATAAAACCACTGTCAGTAACTACAGTTGGTCGCTACATCTGTAAGGGCAAGTTAAAACTCTACTATGCAAAGTCAAACCCATTTATCAACAACACCCTGAAACGCCACCGGCTTGGCTGGGCCCGAGCTCACCTAAGATGGACCGATGCAAAGTGGAAAGGTGTTCTGTGGTCTGACGAGTTCACATTTCAAATTATATTTGGAAACAGAGGACATGGTGTCCTCCAGAACAAAGAGGCAAATAACCATTCGTATTGTTATAGGCGCAAAGTTGAAAAGCCAGCATCTGTGATGGTATGGGGGTGTATTAGTGCCCAAGGCATGGGTAACTTACACATCTGTGAAGGCACCATTAATGCTGAAAGGTCCATACAGGTTTTGGAGCAACATATGTTGTCATCCAAGCAACGTTATCATGGACGCCCCATGCTTATTTCAGCAAGACAATGCCAAGCCACGTGTTACAACAGCGTGGCTTCGTAGTAAAAGAGTGCGGGTATTTCCTCGCCCGTCTGAAGCCCAGACCTGTCTCCCATCGAAAATGTGTGGTGCTTTATGAGGCGTAAAATACGAAAGCAGAGACCCCGGACTGTTGAAGGACTGAAGCTCTACATAAAACAAGAATGGGAAAGAATTCCACTTTCAAAGCTTCAACAATTAGTTTCCTCAGTTCCCAAACGTTTTTTTGAACGTTGTTAAAAGAAAAGGTGATGTAATACAGTGGTGAACATGCCCTTTCCCAACTACTTTGGCACGTGTTGCAGCCATGAAATTCAAAGTTATTATTTGCAAAAAAAAAAAAAAGTTTATGAGTTTGAACATCAAATATCTTGTCTTTGTAGTGCATTCATTTGAATATGGGTTGAAAAGGATTTGCAAATCATTGTATTCCGTTTATATTTACATCTAACACAATTTCCCACCTCATATGGAAACGGGGTTTGTATATATATATATATATAAACATTTTTTTTAACCCAATGCGGCCCCCTAGCCAAAAAGTTTGGGGAACCCTGGTTTACAGATTGAAATGTAATTTCTACACGGTCATGCTAAAAATAAATAAAACGTCTGCGACGGCATAACCTTCTCTCCCTCTCTGGCCGAGAGAGAGGATGTCACGCTGGCAGCAGGATGTAGCGGACGGTGAAAAGTTCTATCTCACCCCTGCGTGTCAACGCAAATTAACTGTCCTTCTGTTCCCCGCCATAGGTGGACAATGTAACTTTCTAGTGTCGTGTATCTAGGTGCGCACAGAGGCTTACACACACTCTGCAACAATGCTGACACACCAATAGTAATACCCTCTCTCTAGACCAGGTCTATACAACCGGTGGCCTTCAGGCCCCATTCGGCCAGCCGAACATCACCCAAATAGGTGTGTGTTTATATAAATATGTGTGTGTATATATATATATATATATATATTAATATATATATATATATATATTTATATATACACACACACACACACACATTATATATATATATATATATATATATGTGTGTGTGTATATATATATATATATGTGTGTATGTGTATATATAAATATATATATGGGTACTCCGGCTTCCTCCCACTTCCAAAGACATGCACCTGGGGATAGGTTGATTGGCAACACTAAATTGGCCCTAGTGTGTGAATGTGAGTGTGAATGTTGTCTGTCTATCTGTGTTGGCCCTGCGATGAGGTGGCGACTTGTCCAGGGTGTACCCCGCCTTCCGCCCGATTGTAGCTGAGATAGGCGCCAGCGCCCCCCGCGACCCCAAAAGGGAATAAGCGGTAGAAAATGGATATGGATATATATATATATATATATATATATATATATATATACTATGGGGGTGGGAAAATATCTATTCGAATCGTAATTCTCACCTTGTGCAATTCAGAATCGACCCTTTTTTTTTTTTTAATTTTTTTTTTTCAATCCAACAAAACAATACACAGCAATACCATAACAATGAAATCCAATTCCAAAACCAAACCTGACCCAGCAACACTCAGAACTGCAATAAACAGAGCAATTGAGAGAAGACACAAACACGACACGGAACAAACCAAAAGTAGTGAAACAAAAATGAATATTATCAACAACATAATCAATATTAGTTATAATTTCAACATAGCAGTGATTAAAAATCCCTCATTGACATTATCATTAGACATTTATGAAAAAAAAAAAATAACAAAAGTGTCACAGTGGCTTACACTTGCATCGCATCTCATAAGCTTGACAACACACTGTGTCCAATATTTTCACAAAGATAAAATAAGTCATATTTTTGGTTCATTTAATAGTTATAACAAATGTACAATATCGCAATCAGTTTAGAAAACTTTGTCCTTTACAATTATAAACGTTTTTTACAAAAATCTACTACTCTGTTGCATGTCAGCAGACTGGGGTAGATCCTCCTGAAATCCTATGTAGTGAATGAACAGAGAATCCTTTTGAATCGGGGGCAAAATAGTTTTTGAATCGAAAATTGTGTTGAATTAAAAAAAAAAATCGATTTTGAATCAAATCTGGACCCTCAGAATCGATATTAAATCGAATCGTGGGACACCCAAAGATTTGCAACCCTTATATATATGTATGTATGTGTATGTATGTATGTGTGTGTGTATATATACATATATATATGCACACACACAGCCCGGCCCACGGCCAAACTTTTTCAACCCCGATGCAGCCCCCGAGTCAAAAAGTCGAAAAGTTTGGGCACCCCTGGCATATACTGTAGTAGTGTCTAAGAATAAATGCTCTCACACAACATTTTGCTTTCTATACCAGATAGTTGAGTAGTTTTGCCGCTCAAATCCAGCAAAGGCCATCTTAGCTAAATTCTGCCTCTATCTTCCGTGTCTTCATTTTATTCGGGACGTGTCGCGTCTTACCAAACTGCACTACTTTCAATTCCCGTCAGACCATCGCATGGTATATCCCACTTTCAGTCTTCCGACATCTGTTTGTACACACAGACATTTTGTCTCCCGATTAGCTTGGCCGTCTTACCATCTGCCCCGAGGCCTTTTAGTGTGTGAGGGAAGGGGACACAGACTCCATTGTTTTGCCTGTGATTCAGTTATTACACAGAGATTAACACAGTGGAAGACGCCGCCGACACCCAGGGGCTTTGGACCCGGAGACGGATAGACCGAGACGGGAGAGAGAGAGGGACTTTTATCAAGTCTGCCTCCCTCGCTCGCCTCTGTTTTCCGTCTGTTTCCCTCTGCCGCCGACAGACACGTACATTCTTGCGCATGATGCTGCACGCCTATCCAGGCATCGCCAAACAAACATTGCAATTATGGTTCTACAAGAGGCACACTCGCTGACTCCGGGAGGGACGTGTTCAGTGGCGGATAAGGGCCAGGGCATTAAGACGGAAATGGCAAAGCGTCATTGACATGCACTCGTTTGCATGAAGGAGAACGGATAAGTTAAAGGCGCCTGGAAAGGAATGGATGAAGAGGGTGACATCATGCGGCGAGAGATAAGGCAGGGTCCCAGTGGGATCCCCGCTCCTCCTTTGAAAGATGTACGGCACCTCGGTGCGATCAAACACAACCAGCGGGAAGATTTTGTGCTCTGAGCAGCTGGAGTAGTGTAAAAATAACACGCCAGATCAATTACCATCTTTCCATATATAAAACGGCTAACATTCTCATATTGCGCTGGCTTTATTTAGCTGCGGTGCACGACATGAGACAAATATTATAAAGCGGCTTTTGCAGTGCCAACTGTTGACATTTACTCTTTCAAATGTTCTCGTATTCAGACAATATTTTTGGTATATTAGATGGAATCTTCACCTCCCATGTTTCGACTGTCATCTGCAGTCTTCTTCAGAAGGCTATCAGCTGTTCTTATAGGCCTGGCCAACCAGGCAGACCTGTCAAGTCTACCTGGTTGGCTAACACCCCCCCCCACCCCCCCACCGCTGGATGGTTAAAGGAGGAGGTTGTCCCAGGGATGCACATCCCAATTGAGGGCTGCTTCCTTAGTTCGTTCGCCTCCTTAAAGGGGAACATTATCATGATTTCAGAAGGGTTGAAACCAATAATAATCAGTTCCCAGTGGCTTATTTTATTTTTCGAAGTTTTTTTCAAAATTTTACCCGTCCCGGAATATCCCTAAAAAAAAGCTTTAAAGTGCTTGATTTTCGCTATTTGCGAAGCCACTGTCCATTTTCCTGTGACGTCGCATAGTGATGCCAATACAAATAACATGACGGTTACCACAGCAAGATATAGCGACATTGCTCAGATTCAGACTCGGATTTCAGCGGCTTAAGCGATTCAACAGATTACGCATGTATTGAAACGAATGGTTGGAGTATGGAAGCAGATAGCGAAAACGAAATTGAAGAAGAAACTGGAGCAATTGAGCGAATAGCTATTGAAGCTATTCGGCCATGCATGTCAGAGAATTTAAGTCCCTACCTTTAGTCAAAAGTGATTTATGACCCCCCATAAATCAATGATTTATGACCCCTCAAGGTCAAAGGTCAATGATGTATGAGGGGTCAAGTTCAAAGGTTAATGATTTATGAGGGGTCAAGGTTAAAGGTCAAAGTCAAAGGTCAAAGTCAAAGGTCAGGTTCAAATGTCAAGGTCAAGTGGGTGTGGCTTACCCGGAAGAGGGTGGAGTTAAGACCTGCGGTGGGAGTGGTTAAACCAGGAAGAGGGTGGAGTTTTAAACAGAAAGAGGGCAGAGTTAAGACCTGCGGTGGGAGTGGTTAAACCAGGGAGAGGGTGGAGTTAAGACCTGACAGGGAACAAAGGAGGGTTCAGTTTTTTTAAGAAAGCAATGTCATCTGAGCAGCATGTGACCATATATTTGATAGTTTAAATGTTTACGATCGTTTGAAACAACTTCCAGATTTCGATGTATTGATGGCTGGGAATGTTACGTGTGGAGATGTGGACACGCACGCACTTCACACACACACACACACACACACACACACACACACACACACACACACACACACACACACACACACACACACACACACACACACGCAGAGGAGGGGTACAAAAGGGCGGTGTAAGGCTTAGTCATTATTTGGAGCTTTATACGTTAGCGTAAAGACTTTGTTCGATTCGGTCATGATTAGTGAAACGCCTGTGTCGATTTATAAAAATAATAAAACTTACATTGACGCTCCGCCAAAAAGTCGAGTGTTTCTAAATCGTATTCAGATGCCGCCGACCGAGTCTTTGCGTGAGAAATGGGACTTGGAAGGGTTAGGGATGGAGGGATCTTTTGGATTTGTATTCAGATACGAAATGGGTGATATCTGCTTATTTCAGCTAAAAGAAAGAAGAGACGGAAGCCCTTTCTCGATATTTTCATCGTTATCTACCGTGGATTGGGAAGTTTTTGGTGGACACGCACACACACACACACACACGCACACACACACACACACACACACACACACACACAGACACACACACACACACACACGCAGAGGAGGGGTACAAAAGGGCGGTGTAAGGCTTAGTCATTATTTGGAGCTTTATACGTTAGCGTAAAGACTTTGTTCGATTCGGTCATGATTAGTGAAACGCCTGTGTCGATTTATAAAAATAATAAAACTTACATTGACGCTCCGCAAAAAAGTCGAGTGTTTCTAAATCGTATTCAGATGCCGCCGACCGAGTCTTTGCGTGAGAAATGGGACTTGGAAGGGTTAGGGATGGAGGGATCTTTTGGATTTGTATTCAGATACGAAATGGGTGATATCTGCTTATTTCAGCTAAAAGAAAGAAGAGACGGAAGCCCTTTCTCGATATTTTCATCGTTATCTACCGTGGATTGGGAAGTTTTTGGTGGACACGCACACACACACACACGCACACACACGCACACACACACACACACACACACACACACACACACACACACACACACACACACACACACACACACACACATTCGTACGCACACATCGTTAAGACCTGACGAGGGAACAAAGCAGGGTTCAGTTTTTTAAGAAAGCAATGTCATCTGAGCAGCATGTGACCACCCATCTGACAGTTTAAATGTTTACGATCGTCTGAAACAACTTCCATACCTCACGAAAACATATTTAAACAGATGGAAAAAACTATCGCAGAACACAGTGTCACGTAGCAACTGGTCTTTACGGTCGTTTGAAACAACAGGTCAGTTTGGGGGACAAAGCAGGGTTCAGTTTTTACTGACTTCCCATCTGACAGTTTAAATGTTTACGATCGTCTGAAACAACAGGACACGCACGCACGCACGCACACACGCACGCACGCACACACACACACATACACACACACACACGCACACACACACACACACACACACACACACACCATTACCTCTGCTTTACCACGTTATTAGACATTGGTTTAACTCCATTTAAGCATTTAAACGTTAAAAGCATTGCACTTGTACGACGTTGTAATACTTTTTTTTTTACCAGCCGATGACGACGAAGTGAAAGACGATGAACTTTGCTTAAACGGTCTTACAAAGTTGGAAGATGATTATCGAGGTGTGTTTAAACCTTCGAATTATTTAATATTGTGTGTATTCATTATTTTGTTTTATAGAGGATTTGCCGTAAGATCCTAACGCGATCGTTTTAACACAATCGCAGTCTGGTGAGTCAAATGATTCTCATTTTACAAGAAAAAAAACATGCGGTATACAATACATATATACATATATTTACTTACATCTCCGGCTCGCTCGTCTCCCTTAAAGCTGGCGGGTCCGTCAACGGCCGTTCCAGGCAGAGGAGAAGGCTTGATTGCGCCAAAGACTCCAGACATCGAATCCTTGCTCCGAGGGGAAATCATCGAAAACGACGGTGAATGTCCGACAGGCACCCGCTGTAAGTTTTTCTCGTTTTCTGTAAGCTTTTTAAGATTCTCAGGAGCTTTAAAGAGCTCCTCTCACTCTAATGTCTTTCGCTCAAATGAATTTCGCGCCTAAGGGGAATGGGCGGGGACTGATTCCGGAGGTGGGCGGTTGTTTCCGCCAAGCAACCTTCTGGTTGAAATGGAGTGTGGATCAAGATGGATCCCTACTCTATATTCTTTTATTTAACCCAATGTTTTTTAAATACGTGTATAATGCTTTATATCCTATGTGTTGTGAATTCCATCCTACAATATCTTCCAAGGAACCCAAAGAAATGTTACCACACCTCCCGCTTTATTTATTCTATAGATTACCTGAACTATTTCATAAACTAAATCTTGTCTTGTTTCTGATGCTATGTTTTTTTATGCTCATCAATGCACTGTTGGACTGCGAGCACACAACTACTTTCCTTGCTTTGTTTTCCTCTATCCAGTTAACTGCCATATAAATTGCTACCAATTCCCCCGTAAAAACAGATAGTTTATCACTGATTATTTTATTTAATACTATGTTTCCTTGTGGGATAACTGCTACAGCTCTTACCTTTTTTTTTTTTTTTTATATAGTTTTTGATGCATCCGTATATATCATATCTCAATCCATTTTTCTATCCGGTAACTATTTAAATTTCTATTCTTTAGTAATTGCATGTTTTCTTTTGGGTTATCAAACATCCACGGTGGTATTGCAGGCATTGGTACTGTAGGACTAACTTTAATATTGTCAATTTTAACTTTATTACATATGTCTCCTATAATCCACCCAAAACTATTCTTTTTTGTTTTCTCTTTTTCTTGGCAGATTGGTAACACTGGACAAGTCGGATATCCTTGCTTGGATCCTTTTAAAGTTGCCCGATAAACTGCTGAGAGTTGATCTCTCCTCTTGTCCAAAGGTTTTTCGTTCATTTTTACTTGTAATACTGCCACTAGGGTTGATGTAGTAGCTCCACAACATAACCTTAAAGCCTGTGACTGGATCCGGTCTATTTTCCCAAGTCATGTTTTTGAAGCAGATTGGTAAATAATGCATCCGTAATCAATAACAGATGGAATTAAAGTTATAAATATATACATGTATTGTTTTCAACGTTAACCTATCAGCCCCCCAATCATTACCCCTCAAAGACCTCATTATATTTAACACCTTTTTACTTTTTCCCCTATTTTTTTATTTTCCGGAAGGAACACTCCTGAAGGAATAAATAAAGTACTATCTAATCTAATCAAATCAAATCTATTTTGCTGATGTGGGTTGACTAGTTCATATTTTTTATCAAACCATATTCCTAAATATTTAAATACTTGTACCTCTTCTATATTTTCACCTTAGAGTTTTTATTTGGAGCTTGTTTGGTACTTTTGTCTTTGTAAAATGTATGACTTTTGTCTTTCCAACAGAGAATCTTAAACCTCAAGCCGTTCCCCAGTCTTGAACATTATTTACCACTTTGTTAGTTTTTTGATTATTTCTTTTGACTCTAAATAATATACTAGTCTTTCATTAATCTTTTTTTTTTTTTTCCATTACTTTTCCCCAAATTTATAATTTCCTGCCTCTTCCGGGTCTTACCCTGACTTGCATATTGGAATTGTTACCGCTAATTTTCCCCTCTGCCGGTCATTCTCCTTCTTCATATATCCTGTCATATCATTTCAAGACCACTTCTTTGACGATGCCACCTAAGTTTTTGATCATTTGATAACCCGCTAGGTCTTTCCCCGGTGACGTATTTTTAACCTTTTTCAAAATTCGAACCATTTCATTCAAAGAAAATGTCATATCCATAGTGTTGGTAAAGCTATTAACGTTGTCTTCCATCATTTCCCCAATATTTAAACTCATTGTTTTTTCTCTCTTTTGTTTTTCCACATTTCTCAAATTATCATTACTGTGCACTTTAACAAATGTTTTTGCTAAAGGTTCTGCTGTTTCTTTACCCGTGACTACATCTTCTTTGATAAATGTGACACATCATCCTCTTTACCCTTCATTCCTATCTTTACGAATCGTTATATATCCTTTTATTATAAAGTTTAATTTTGGCTTCAGCCCTGTTTCTTGAATACAAATTATACGTGGTTTAGTTTTCATATTTTTAATATATCCCTTTAATTCATGTTCGGTTGCTATCAAACTTCTGGCATTCCACCGGACAATTAACAGGGTGTTGGAATGTGGTAACATGACTCCGTCACGTCTACTCTCCGTAGTACAGCTTGCACCCGGTACCAAGATAGTTCTTTCAACAACTTTGATGCTGCTTTGACAATTATTTTGATCTTCTCAGTCTTATTTTTACTTTCATTTTGTATCAAAGCTGAGTTGTGCTCTCTGGTTTATTTTGCAAATGAACCGACAGAACATGATCATGTACAAGACTCGCCTACCCACAATGCACTGCAGCCCAACGCTCCTGGTCGGATGTTTTTTTCGGGGTTCATGGAGAGATGCGGTAAAGAGTGGTAGCCAAGACACACGGTCACACACGGTCACACACGGTCACACTCGGCAATTATTTTGACCTGGGGAGCAGATATAGAGGAAAAAATGTGTCTGGGGGGCCGGGATATCTGATTTTCAGGTACAAAAAACTTCACAATGACACAAAATAAACACATCAGTTAAACCTCACACTAAAAACAAGACATTGACTTGTACGTTCAAAAGACAGAATAGAACAAGTCAAGACATGCAATGCCATCTACAAAATGTTATGTAAATGTTAGTCATTACACACGCGGCTATGGTTTTGATGTATTTTTTACAGACATGTTTACGTCAAGTAACATCACATGGTTTCATTTGCACCTTTCAACAAATCTGAAAAGGAATATTAAGAAGTAAAATTTATATTTAATCCTACCTCTTCTCCGAGCACACGGTGACTGTACATACGGGTCGAAAAATGTTGACCTAATTCAGCATTTCTCAAAGTGTGGGGAATAGAGACATGACAGGTGGGGCGCGAGGAAAGGGAGGAAATTTTTATTTTTGATTTTTTTTACTATGCTTTCATTTTCTATACACACTGTAAATCACTTTGTGATTCTGTCTGTGAAATCCGCCGTATAAATAAATGTAAATTACTTATTTTTCCTGTAGGCTTTAAATTTCTCGGCAGGAGCGAAAGTTTGACAGACATAGCAACAGTAACTTTTGCAGGCAGGGCTAAGAGGAACAAACTTTCGCGCGGATGGGTAGCAGGCTAATGTGCGGACCACAATTACACAAAATGGATACATTTGCAACTCGCACCTCAAAGGTCTGCGGAGAAACAAAAATATGACGGGTCTAATCAACCAAAAAGTCAACCTAAAAGAAAATATGGCGAAGGGTATCTTGCTCTTGGATTCACGGCAGCGGAGGTGGGGGCAGAGGAGAGACCCCTGTGTGTTCTTTGTCTAAAACGGCTAGCAGCAGACAGCATGAGGCCCAACAAAGTAAAGAGACAACTCGAGACCACACATGATGTCCAATAAATTGTTTTGTTGGGGCGATGGGGGTAGGTGGGCCTTGAGTCTAAAGTGGGGATGACAGAAAAAAAAAAAGTTTGAGAAGCCCTGACCTAATTGTACGGATCTCACTTTAAACGGCAAACCGATCATTTAAATGTTTTCACTTTGAATATGAAACGAGGAGTAAAATGTACAATGTACAATATTATCAATTATTTCACAAGGACATGTTTTAAGGATATTGTACAGTATAATTAAATCTAAAATGAATGTGATCACTTTCAGGATCATTTTATTTTTAGCCAGTAAACAACTGTTATGTACTTTTGAATCGGGTTTTCAAAAAAAAAAAAAAGGGAGGGACAATCAAGGATCAACAATGGCACGACTTTCACTAACTTGCGTGAGGTCAAAAGACAAGAGATTTTAGACCAATGCTGCTTTGGATCTGTTCCTGCTAAACTAGTAAGTGACTTTCAATGCTCAAATCAGAATAATAATACTCATTTTAGCTACTGGAAATTTGTGTGGTAGCAATAAATACCCACCATCGCGATACTTTGCAGTTCCACACTGACCAACCACGCAACAAACTCAAAAGAACTGTACAAGGAAAAAACAATGCAGTGACTTCAAACTGCAAATATAAGGTTTGAGTAAAATATGTAGGTTGGAGTGAATGTTGTCCGTCTATCTATGTTGACCCTGCAATGAGGGGGCGACTTGTCCAGGGTGTACACCTCCTTCCACCCGATTGTAGCTGAGATAGGCGCCAGCGACCCCCACGTCCCCAAAAGGGAATAAGTGGTAGAAAACTGTGGAAAGTTCAGTAATACAGAATCATTGTGGCATTATCGTGTCAGTTTGACGCTATATGCGCTAGTCCTCATGGTAAATGTGGTTTTCCTTTTGGGAAAACGCCATCGCTTTGGTTCACTGGTGCGGCCAATATAAACCAAAACTGAAAGTTCTTAAGTGGGGGTTTAAGTAGAGTTTATAAATCTTGTATCTGTGCCACATATAGCCTTATTTCAGTGTCAACAGTCTCCAGCTTACTTGCTACACATGTTTTGGCTCTGCCCATCCCTGTGCAGTTATTGGACCGATATTTTTAATACTTTGTCTGTTGTTGTAATTACCTACTAGGCCTTCTTTGCCTTTATTTGTTGTTGTATCTTTATGTTAGCAATTGGGACTTTTTGAATGAAATTGTCTGTGGCTCCATGTTAACGAAGTTGCCTGTACTATTTGACTGATGCATTTTATTGATTGATTTATTAGCAGTAATTGCACAAAGGCATTCTTCTTCTTTTAGTTTTCTGACAGCACGTAGGCGTTCGCATCAACTTTCGTCTTTTTAACAAATGGGTAAAGGGGGGATGATGTATGCCGTAAAACTAGTTGGCACATTTAATATTTAATAATAATGAATATTGTAAAATTCTATAATTTTTGTTATTTAAAGGCGAAAACCCGATTCAAAAGTACATAACAGTTGTTTACTGGCTAAAAATAAAATGATCCTGAAAGTGATCACGTTCATTTTAGATTTAATTATACTGTACAATATCCTTAAAACATGTCCTTGTGAAATAATTGATAATATTGTACATTGTACATTTTACTCCTCGTTTCATATTCAAAGTGAAAACATTTAAATGATCGGTTTGCCGTTTAAAGTGAGATCCGTACAATTAGGTCAGGGCTTCTCAAACTTTTTTTTTTTCTGTCATCCCCACTTTAGACTCAAGGCCCACCTACCCCCATCGCCCCAACAAAACAATTTATTGGACATCATGTGTGGTCTCGAGTTGTCTCTTTACTTTGTTGGGCCTCATGCTGTCTGCTGCTAGCCGTTTTAGACAAAGAACACACAGGGGTCTCTCCTCTGCCCCCACCTCCGCTGCCGTGAATCCAAGAGCAAGATACCCTTCGCCATATTTTCTTTTAGGTTGACTTTTTGGTTGATTAGACCCGTCATATTTTTGTTTCTCCGCAGACCTTTGAGGTGCGAGTTGCAAATGTATCCATTTTGTGTAATTGTGGTCCGCACATTAGCCTGCTACCCATCCGCGCGAAAGTTTGTTCCTCTTAGCCCTGCCTGCAAAAGTTACTGTTGCTATGTCTGTCAAACTTTCGCTCCTGCCGAGAAATTTAAAGCCTACAGGAAAAATAAGTAATTTACATTTATTTATACGGCGGATTTCACAGACAGAATCACAAAGTGATTTACAGTGTGTATAGAAAATGAAAGCATAGTAAAAAAAATCAAAAATAAAAATTTCCTCCCTTTCCTCGCGCCCCACCTGTCATGTCTCTATTCCCCACACTTTGAGAAATGCTGAATTAGGTCAACATTTTTCGACCCGTATGTACAGTCACCGTGTGCTCGGAGAAGAGGTAGGATTAAATATAAGTTTTACTTCTTAATATTCCTTTTCAAATTTGTTGAAAGGTGCAAATGGAACCATGTGATGTTACTTGACGTAAACATGTCTGTAACAAATACATCAAAACCATAGCCGCGTGTGTAATGACTAACATTTACATAACATTTTGTAGATGGCATTGCATGTCTTGACTTGTTCTATTCTGTCTTTTGAACGTACAAGTCAATGTCTTGTTTTTAGTGTGAGGTTTAACTGTTGTGTTTATTTTGTGTCATTGTGAAGTTTTTTGTACCTGAAAATCAGATATCCCGGCCCCCCAGACACATTTTTTCCTCTAAATCTGCTCCCCAGGTCAAAATAATTGCCGTGTGTGACCGTGTGTGACCGTGTGTGACCGTGTGTCTTGGCTACCACTCTTTACCGCATCTCTCCATGAACCCCGAAAAAAACATCCGACCAGGAGCGTTGGGTTGCAGTGCATTGTGGGTAGGCGAGTCTTGTACATGATCATGTTCTGTCGGTTCATTTGCAAAATAAACCAGAGAGCACAACTCAGCTTTGATACAAAATGAAAGTAAAAATAAGACTGAGAAGATCAAAATAATTGTCAAAGCAGCATCAAAGTTGTTGAAAGAACTATCTTGGTACCGGGTGCAAGCTGTACTACGGAGAGTAGACGTGACGGAGTCATGTTACCACATTCCAACACCCTGTTAATTGTCCGGTGGAATGCCAGAAGTTTGATAGCAACCGAACATGAATTAAAGGGATATATTAAAAATATGAAAACTAAACCACGTATAATTTGTATTCAAGAAACAGGGCTGAAGCCAAAATTAAACTTTATAATAAAAGGATATATAACGATTCGTAAAGATAGGAATGAAGGGTAAAGAGGATGATGTGTCACATTTATCAAAGAAGATGTAGTCACGGGTAAAGAAACAGCAGAACCTTTAGCAAAAACATTTGTTAAAGTGCACAGTAATGATAATTTGAGAAATGTGGAAAAACAAAAGAGAGAAAAAACAATGAGTTTAAATATTGGGGAAATGATGGAAGACAACGTTAATAGCTTTACCAACACTATGGATATGACATTTTCTTTGAATGAAATGGTTCGAATTTTGAAAAAGGTTAAAAATACGTCACCGGGGAAAGACCTAGCGGGTTATCAAATGATCAAAAACTTAGGTGGCATCGTCAAAGAAGTGGTCTTGAAATGATATGACAGGATATATGAAGAAGGAGAATGACCGGCAGAGGGGAAAATTAGCGGTAACAATTCCAATATGCAAGTCAGGGTAAGACCCGGAAGAGGCAGGAAATTATAAATTTGGGGAAAAGTAATGGAAAAAAAAAAAAAAGATTAATGAAAGACTAGTATATTATTTAGAGTCAAAAGAAATAATCAAAAAACTAACAAAGTGGTAAATAATGTTCAAGACTGGGGAACGGCTTGAGGTTTAAGATTCTCTGTTGGAAAGACAAAAGTCATACATTTTACAAAGACAAAAGTACCAAACAAGCTCCAAATAAAAACTCTAAGGTGAAAATATAGAAGAGGTACAAGTATTTAAATATTTAGGAATATGGTTTGATAAAAAATATGAACTAGTCAACCCACATCAGCAAAATAGATTTGATTTGATTAGATTAGATAGTACTTTATTTATTCCTTCAGGAGTGTTCCTTCCGGAAAATAAAAAAATAGGGGAAAAAGTAAAAAGGTGTTAAATATAATGAGGTCTTTGAGGGGTAATGATTGGGGGGCTGATAGGTTAACGTTGAAAACAATACATGTATATATTTATAACTTTAATTCCATCTGTTATTGATTACGGATGCATTATTTACCAATCTGCTTCAAAAACATGACTTGGGAAAATAGACCGGATCCAGTCACAGGCTTTAAGGTTATGTTGTGGAGCTACTACATCAACCCTAGTGGCAGTATTACAAGTAAAAATGAACGAAAAACCTTTGGACAAGAGGAGAGATCAACTCTCAGCAGTTTATCGGGCAACTTTAAAAGGATCCAAGCAAGGATATCCGACTTGTCCAGTGTTACCAATCTGCCAATAAAAAGAGAAAACAAAAAAGAATAGTTTTGGGTGGATTATAGGAGACATATGTAATAAAGTTAAAATTGACAATATTAAAGTTAGTCCTACAGTACCAATGCCTGCAATACCACCGTGGATGTTTGATAACCCAAAAGAAAACATGCAATTACTAAAGAATAGAAATTTAAATAGTTACCGGATAGAAAAATGGATTGAGATATGATATATACGGATGCATCAAAAACTATATAAAAAAAAAAAAAAAAGGTAAGAGCTGTAGCAGTTATCCCACAAGGAAACATAGTATTAAATAAAATAATCAGTGATAAACTATCTGTTTTTACGGGGGAATTGGTAGCAATTTATATGGCAGTTAACTGGATAGAGGAAAACAAAGCAAGGAAAGTAGTTGTGTGCTCGCAGTCCAACAGTGCATTGATGAGCATAAAAAAACATAGCATCAGAAACAAGACAAGATTTAGTTTATGAAATAGTTCAGGTAATCTATAGAATAAATAAAGCGGGAGGTGTGGTAACATTTCTTTGGGTTCCTTGGAAGATATTGTAGGATGGAATTCACAACACATAGGATATAAAGCATTATACACGTATTTAAAAAACATTGGGTTAAATAAAAGAATATAGAGTAGGGATCCATCTTGATCCACACTCCATTTCAACCAGAAGGTTGCTTGGCGGAAACAACCGCCCACCTCCGGAATCAGTCCCCGCCCATTCCCCTTAGGCGCGAAATTCATTTGAGCGAAAGACATTAGAGTGAGAGGAGCTCTTTAAAGCTCCTGAGAATCTTAAAAAGCTTACAGAAAACGAGAAAAACTTACAGCGGGTGCCTGTCGGACATTCACCGTCGTTTTCGATGATTTCCCCTCGGAGCAAGGATTCGATGTCTGGAGTCTTTGGCGCAATCAAGCCTTCTCCTCTGCCTGGAACGGCCGTTGACGGACCCGCCAGCTTTAAGGGAGACGAGCGAGCCGGAGATGTAAGTAAATATATGTATATATGTATTGTATACCGCATGTTTTTTTTCTTGTAAAATGAGAATCATTTGACTCACCAGACTGCGATTGTGTTAAAACGATCGCGTTAGGATCTTACGGCAAATCCTCTATAAAACAAAATAATGAATACACACAATATTAAATAATTCGAAGGTTTAAACACACCTCGATAATCATCTTCCAACTTTGTAAGACCGTTTAAGCAAAGTTCATCGTCTTTCACTTCGTCGTCATCGGCTGGTAAAAAAAAAAGTATTACAACGTCGTACAAGTGCAATGCTTTTAACGTTTAAATGCTTAAATGGAGTTAAACCAATGTCTAATAACGTGGTAAAGCAGAGGTAATGGTGTGTGTGTGTGTGTGTGCGTGTGTGTGTGTGTATGTGTGTGTGTGTGCGTGCGTGCGTGTGTGCGTGCGTGCGTGCGTGTCCTGTTGTTTCAGACGATCGTAAACATTTAAACTGTCAGATGGGAAGTCAGTAAAAACTGAACCCTGCTTTGTCCCCCAAACTGACCTGTTGTTTCAAACGACCGTAAAGACCAGTTGCTACGTGACACTGTGTTCTGCGATAGTTTTTTCCATCTGTTTAAATATGTTTTCGTGAGGTATGGAAGTTGTTTCAGACGATCGTAAACATTTAAACTGTCAGATGGGTGGTCACATGCTGCTCAGATGACATTGCTTTCTTAAAAAACTGAACCCTGCTTTGTTCCCTCGTCAGGTCTTAACGATGTGTGCGTACGAATGTGTGTGTGTGTGTGTGTGTGTGTGTGTGTGTGTGTGTGTGTGTGTGTGTGTGTGTGTGTGTGTGTGTGTGTGTGTGTGTGTGTGTGTGTGTGTGTGTGTGTGTGCGTGTGTGTGCGTGTCCACCAAAAACTTCCCAATCCACGGTAGATAACGATGAAAATATCGAGAAAGGGCTTCCGTCTCTTCTTTCTTTTAGCTGAAATAAGCAGATATCACCCATTTCGTATCTGAATACAAATCCAAAAGATCCCTCCATCCCTAACCCTTCCAAGTCCCATTTCTCACGCAAAGACTCGGTCGGCGGCATCTGAATACGATTTAGAAACACTCGACTTTTTTGCGGAGCGTCAATGTAAGTTTTATTATTTTTATAAATCGACACAGGCGTTTCACTAATCATGACCGAATCGAACAAAGTCTTTACGCTAACGTATAAAGCTCCAAATAATGACTAAGCCTTACACCGCCCTTTTGTACCCCTCCTCTGCGTGTGTGTGTGTGTGTGTGTCTGTGTGTGTGTGTGTGTGTGTGTGTGTGTGTGTGTGTGCGTGTGTGTGCGTGTGTGTGCGTGTGTGTGCGTGTCCACCAAAAACTTCCCAATCCACGGTAGATAACGATGAAAATATCGAGAAAGGGCTTCCGTCTCTTCTTTCTTTTAGCTGAAATAAGCAGATATCACCCATTTCGTATCTGAATACAAATCCAAAAGATCCCTCCATCCCTAACCCTTCCAAGTCCCATTTCTCACGCAAAGACTCGGTCGGCGGCATCTGAATACGATTTAGAAACACTCGACTTTTTGGCGGAGCGTCAATGTAAGTTTTATTATTTTTATAAATCGAAACAGGCGTTTCACTAATCATGACCGAATCGAACAAAGTCTTTACGCTAACGTATAAAGCTCCAAATAATATCTAAGCCTTACACCGCCCTTTTGTACCCCTCCTCTGCGTGTGTGTGTGTGTGTGTGTGTGTGTGTGTGTGTGTGTGTGAAGTGCGTGCGTGTCCACATCTCCACACGTAACATTCCCAGCCATCAATACATCGAAATCTGGAAGTTGTTTCAAACGATCGTAAACATTTAAACTATCAAATATATGGTCACATGCTGCTCAGATGACATTGCTTTCTTAAAAAAACTGAACCCTCCTTTGTTCCCTGTCAGGTCTTAACTCCACCCTCTTCCTGGTTTAACCACTCCCACCGCAGGTCTTAACTCTGCCCTCTTTCTGTTTAAAACTCCACCCTCTTCCTGGTTTAACCACTCCCACCGCAGGTCTTAACTCCACCCTCTTCCGGGTAAGCCACACCCACTTGACCTTGACATTTGAACCTGACCTTTGACTTTGACCTTTGACTTTGACCTTTAACCTTGACCCCTCATAAATCATTAACCTTTGAACTTGACCCCTCATAAATCATTGACCTTTGACCTTGAGGGGTCATAAATCATTGATTTATGGGGGGTCATAAATCACTTTTGACTAAAGGTAGGGACTTAAATTCTCTCATGTCTGCCTTAGCATCGCCGGTAAAATGTGCGGACCAAACGATCAGGACTTTCGCATTGACACTGGAGCAACTTAAAATCATCGATTGGTAAGTGTTTGTTTCACATTAAATGTGGGTGGAAGGAAACACTGGATGTAAATATAGTTTCAAATGTACATACAGTTAGCCTAAATAGCATGTTAGCATCGATTAGCTGGCAGTCATGCCGCGACCAATAATGTCTGATTAGCACATAAGTCAATAACATCAACAAAACTCACCTTTGTGATTTCGTTGACTTTATCGCTGGGAATGCATCTGCTTTGAGTGTCGGAGGATATCCAGACATTCTTGCCATCTCTGTGCCATCTCTGTCGTAGCATCGCCGGTAAAAAACAAACGAGGGACTTTCGCATCCCTTGACACTGGAGCATCTTAAATCCGTCGATTGCTAAGTGTTTGTTTGGCTTTAAATATGGATGGAGGGAAAGGCTGGATGCAAATATAGCTACAAATGAAGCATAACGAAGCAATATGTACATACAGCTAGCCTAAATAGCATGTTAGCATCGATTAGCATGCCGTGCTAATCGATGCACATTCTACGTAAATCACTTTGAATCTGTCCCTGATCGTGTTGTTACACCCTCCAACAACACACCGACGAGGCATGATGTCTCCAGGGTACTGAAAACAGTCGAAAAAACGGAAAATAACAGAGCTGATTTGACTTGCTGCGTGTAATGTGGTGGAGAAAATGGTGTTGACTACCTAGGTGACGTCACGTTTTGATGTCATCGCTCCGAGAGCGATAAACATAAAGGCGTTTAATTCCCCAAAATTCACCCATTTAGAGTTCGGAAATTGGTTAAAAAATATATGGTCTTTTTTCTGCAACCTCAAGGTATATATTGATGCTTACATAGGTCTGGTGATAATGTTCCCCTTCAATCCATCCTTTGAATTTTTTACTTTCTGTCCTGATGATTTTTCTGTTCTACCTGTCCATGATGTGGTTATTTATTTTGAAATGATCTGATATGGTGGCCCTGTGATGAGGGGCGTCTTGTCCAGGGTGTACTCTGCCTTCCGCCCGAATGCAGCTGAGATGGGCTCCAGCCACCCTGAATGGGACAAGCGGCAGAAGATAGATGGATGGATGATCTGATATGGCTGATTCTAAGATTTTCTGTTCAGATTTTAGTTTTAGGCTTCTTGTAAACCTTCCAGTTGTCTCTTTTTCGCATTCTTTCTGATGTTCTTTCTTCTTTGTTTTGAATATCCTCCCTAGTTCTCCCATTTATGATTTTTCGCATGATCTAAACGGGATTTCGTAGATGACAATGCATTTTTTGTCTTGTTCTAGTTTGTCTTTTGGATGTACAAGTAACTGTCTTGTTTTTGTGAGAGGTTAAACTGATGTTTATTTTGTGTTTTTTCCTGACCCCGCTGTATTGGTTCAGTTACTCTCCTAATGTGTGGTTAGGTTTATTTCAAGTTTTTCTTTGAGTTTATTCTTTGTTCTCTTTTTCTTTTGATTTTTACTTGTTATTCCCCTTTTTTGATGGCCCAGGAGGGATGTTTGCAGTTTTCGAGTGCATTTCTCTTCTTTTTTTCTATTTTGTTCTTCTGTTATGATGTTGGCCCGTTCTTAGAATGTCCTCAGGACTGATATTTTGTGTGCTGTGGGATGTTTGGAGGTCCACAGTAGATATTGGTCAGTGTATGTCGGTTTTGTTGACATTGTTGACATTTCAAAAGAAGAAAATGATGCAAAATTGAGCGTTTTAATGCTTGTACAGGAGGAGAGGGATTTCAAGAATATTACAACAAATCAAAGCATTTACCTCTTTTTTTGGAAATTAAAATATTGTACATTTAAATACAGGAAGTAAACTATTGGTATTTGGTGACATGGAGGTAAGAGCTAAAGGGTCAACTGAGTTCTGCCTCTCCCTACTCCTCTTCCAACAACCTGAGATGTTCCTCAATGACGCTTCTTAAAAAGCATGTTTGAAAACATACAAAAGCATTGCAATTATAAAAAATATTTTTTTCAACTATTTCTTGTCGAGACTTTTTTACGCAACAAATATTGCCCCATTAAAATTAGAATAATGGTTAAACTGTGCATTTTTGTGTTATTAATATTTATGTAGTCCTGGATATATTAAGTTAAATTTTTTTTTTTTGTATTAGAAAGCGTTGTTTACATTCTGTGTCATTTATAGCACCTGTGACGAGAGCATATAGGAGCGCACAGGTGAAACTCAATGGACAAACATCAGGTTGAGAGACTGGCGGTGAAAACTTTTTTTGACCACTTGTTTTTTTTTATTGCTTTCTATGCAGTTAAAGTTGTTTTTGTTAACCTTGGATGTACTGTTGGAAAGAAGACATTTTTGCAAATAAAGCTATTTTTTGAGAGGCTTAAAGGCCTACTGAAATGAGATTTTCTTATTTAAACGGGGATTGCAGGTCCATTCTGTGTGTCATACTTGATCATTTCGCGATATTGCCATATTTTTGCTGAAAGGATTTAGTAGAGAACATCGACGATAAAGTTCGCAACTTTTGGTCGCTAATAGAAAAGCCCTGCCAGTACCGGAAGTATGTGAGCGTGACGTCACGAGTTGCAGGGCTCCACACATATTCACATTGTTTTTAACGGGAGCCACCAGCAGAAAGAGCAATTCGGACCGAGAAAGCAACAATTTCCCCATTAATTTGAGCGAGGATGAAAGATTCGTGAATTAGGATATTGATAGTGAAGGACTAGAAAGAAAAAAACGGCTGCTCCGGGCGGCGGCAGTGTGAGCGTTTCAGATGTAATTAGGCACATTTACTAGGATAATTCTGGAAGATTCCTGATCTGCTTATTTTTTTAATAGTGTTTTAGTGAGATTTTAAAGATTGTAAAGGCATACCTCGAGGTCACAGCTGCCTTTTAAACAGCTGCTGCAGGACGACGAATAATCCAATGATTTTTCCGGTAAGATATATATCACAATTTCCCCATCCAAAAACATGCTGGTTGACGTAGAGAAAACATGTTCGCTTGACCGCTGTGTGTTAAAGCTTCACAACAAACAAAGAAACACCGGCTTTGTCTCAGTGCCAAGACCGCTGCAATCCACCGCTTTCCACCAACAGCATTGTTCTTTATATCCATCCATCCATCCATCTTCTTCCGTTTATCCGAGGTCGGGTCGCGGGGGCAACAGCCTAAGCAGGGAAACCCAGACTTCCCTTTCCCCAGCCACTTCGTCTAGCTCTTTCCGGGGGGTCCCGAGGCGTTTCCAGGCCAGCCGGGAGACATAGTCTTCCCAACGTGAACTGGATCTTCCCCGTGGCCTCCTACCGATTGGACGTGCCCTAAACACCTCCCTAGGGAGGCGTTCGGGTGGCATCCTGACCAGATGCCCGAACCACCTCATCTGGCTCCTCTCGATGTGGAGGAGCAGCGGCTTTACTTTGAGCTCCTCCCGGATGGCAGAGCTTCTCACCCTATCTCTAAGGGAGAGCCCCGCCACCCGGCGGAGGAAACTCATTTCGGCCGCTTGTACCCGTGATCTTATCCTTTCGGTCATGACCCAAAGCTCATGACCATAGGTGAGGGTGGGAACGTAGATCGACCGGTAAATTGAGAGCTTTGCCGTCCGGCTCAGCTCCTTCTTCACCACAACAGATCGGTACAACGTCCGCATTACTGAAGACGCCGCACCGATCCGCCTGTCGATCTCACGATCCACTCTTCCCTCACTCGTGAACAAGACTCCTAGGTACTTGAACTCCTCCACTTGGGGCAGGGTCTCCACCCTTTTCCGGACGAGAACAATGGACTCGGACTTGGAGGTGCTGATTCTCATTCCGGTCGCTTCACACTCCGCTGCAAACCGATCCAGTGAGAGCTGAAGATCCCGGTCAGATGAAGCCATCAGGACCACATCATCTGCAAAAAGCAGAGACCTAATCCAAACCGAAACCCCTCAATGCCTTGATTGCGCCTAGAAATTCTGTCCATAAAAGTTATGAACAGAATCGGTGACAAAGGACAGCCTTGGCGGAGTCCAACCCTCACTGGAAATGTGTTCGACTTACTGCCGGCAATGCGGACCAAGCTCTGGCACTGATCGTACAGGGAGCGGACCGCCACAATAAGACAGTCCGATACCCCATACTCTCTGAGCACTCCCCACAGGACTTCCCGAGGGATACGGTCGAATGCCTTCTCCAAGTCCACAAAGCACATGTAGACTGATTGGGCAAACTCCCATGCACCCTCAAGAACCCTGCCGAGAGTATAGAGCTGGTCCACAGTTCCACGACCAGGACGAAAACCACACTGTTCCTCCTGAATCCGAGGTTCGACTATCCGGCGTAGCCTCCTCTCCAGTACATCTGAATAAACCTTACCGGGAAGGCTGAGGAGTGTGATCCCACGATAGTTGGAACCCAACCTCCGGGCCCCCTTCTCAAAGAGAGGAACCACCACCCCGGTCTGCCAATCCAGAGGTACCGCCCCCGATGTTCACGCGATGCTGCAGTGTCTTGTCAACCAAGACAGCCCCACAGCATCCAGAGCCGTAAGGAACTCCGGGCGGATCTCGTCCACCCCCGGGGCCTTGCCACCGAGGAGCTTTTTAACTACCTCAGCGACCCCAGCCCCAGAAATAGGAGAGTCCACCACAGATTCCCCAGGCACTGCTTCCCCATAGGAAGACGTGTTGGTGGGATTGAGGAGGTCTTCGAAGTATTCCTTCCACCTATCCACAACATCCGCAGTTGAGGTCAGCAGAACACCATCCGCACCATACACGGTGTTGATAGTGCACTGCTTCCCCTTCCTGAGGCGGCGGACGGTGGTCCAGAATCGCTTCGAAGCCGTCCGGAAGTCGTTTTCCATGGCTTCCCCGAACTCCTCCCATGTCCGAGTTTTTGCCTCAGCGACCGCTGAAGCCGCACACCGCTTGGCCTGTCGGTACCTGTCCACTGCCTCCGGAGTCCTATGAGCCAAAAGGACCCGATAGGACTCCTTCTTCAGCTTGACGGCATCCCTCACCGCTGGTGTCCACCGGGGGGTTTTAGGATTTCCGCCCCGACAGGCACCAACTACCTTGCGGCCACAGCTCCGATCAGCTGCCTCGACAATAGAGGTGCGGAACATGGTCCACTCGGACTCAATGTCCAGCACCTCCCTCGTGACATGTTCGAAGTTCTTCCGGAGGTGGGAATTGAAACTTTCTCTGACCGGAGACTCTGCCAGACGTTCCCAGCAGACCCTCACAATGCGTTTGGGCCTGCCAGGTCGGTACGGCATCCTCCCCCACCATCGCAGCCAACTCACCACCAGGTGGTGATCGGTAGAAAGCTCCACCCCTCTCTTCACCCGAGTGTCCAAAACATAAGGCCGCAAATCCGATGACACAACTACAAAGTCGATCATGGAACTGCGGCCTAGGGTGTCCTGGTGCCAAGTGCACATATAGACACCCTTATGTTTGAACATGGTGTTTTTAATTGACAAATTGTGACGAGCACAAAAGTCCAATAACAAAACACCACTCGGGTTCAGATCCGGGCGGCCATTCTTCCCAATCACGCCTCTCCAAGTTTCACTGTCGTTGCCAACATGAGCGTTGAAGTCCCCCAGTGGGACAAGGGAATCACCCGGGGGAGCGCTTTCCAGTATTCCCTCGAGTGTACCCAAAATGGTGGGTACTCTGAACTGCTGTTTGGTGCGTAAGCACAAACAACAGTCAGGACCCGTCCCCCCACCCGAAGGCGGAGGGAGGCTACCCTTTCGTCCACTGGGTTGAACTCCAACGTGCAGGCTTTAAGCCGGGGGGCAACCAGAATTGCCACCCCAGCCCGTCGCCTCTCACTGCTGGCAACGCCGGAGTGGAAGAGGGTCCAGTCCCTCTCGAGAGAAGTGGTTCCAGAGCCCTTGCTGTGCGTCGAAGTGAGTCCGACTATATCCAGCCGGAACTTCTCCACTTCGCGCACTAGCTCAGGCTCTTTCCCCCCCAGTGAGGTGACTTTCCACGTCCCAAGAGCTAGCTTCTGTAGCCGAGGATCGGACCGCCAAGTGCCCTGCCTTCGACTGCCGCCTAGGTCACATTGCACCTGACCTCTATGGCCCCTGCTATGGGTGGTGAGCCCATTGGAGGGGTGACCCACGTTGCCTCTTCGGGCTGTGCCCGGCCGGGCCCCATGGGAACAGGCCCGGCCACCAGGCGCTCGCCATCGTGCCCCACCTCCGGGCCTGGCTCCAGAGGGGGGCCCCGGTGACCCGCGTCCGGGCGAGGGAAATCTGGGTCCATGTTTTGTCTTCTTCATAGAGGTCTTCGAGTTCTTTATAGTTCTTAATAGTCTCCATTATTAAATGAACAAATTGCAAAAGATTCAGCAACACAAATGTCCAAATTACTGTGTAATAACGCCATGAACAGAGATGACTTTTAGCCGTGTTTGGTGCAGCGCTAATATTTCCTTACAGTCCATGACGTCACGCGTACGCGTCATCATTCTGCGACGTTTTCAACAAGCAACTCGCGGGAAATTTAAAATTGCAATTAAGTAAACTAAAAAGGCCGTATTGGCATGTGTTGCAATGTTAATATTTCATCACTGATATATAAACTATCAGACTGCGTGGTGGGTAGTAGTGGCTTTCAGTAGGCCTTTAAGTTGGAGTCGGAAGTGCGTATGAAAGTGCACCACCTGTCCTGGCTCAGCCCACAGCCTTTGGTTTAGAACATGGGAAAGTTTGGAAAGGACAATAAAGTAATTTAAAATAATATGGTTCCCAACATGTATTGAAATATTTTTTTAGGGATGGTAATTTTACATCAACTCAATTCGATTATGATTCTTGGATTGATGATTTGATTCAGAATTGATTCTCAATGAAAACCCATTCTCGCAATGTACATTATTTGGTATAGCAATTATAATGAAACCTTTTCAAAACATGTTACAGGTTAAAGGCCTACTGAAAGCCACTACTACCGACCAGGCAGTCTGATAGTTTATATATCAATGATGAAATAATAACATCGCAACACATGCCAATACGGCCTTTTTAGTTTACTAAATTACAATTTTTAATTTCCCGCGGAGTTTCTTGTTGAAAACATTGTGAAAAAATGACACGTAAAGTAACGCATGCGCGTGATATCTTGGGTTGTAACGGACATATTAGCCCAGCACCACACACGGCTAAAAGTCGTCTCTTTTCATCGCATAATTACACAGTAATTTGGACATCTGTGTTGCTGAATCTTTTGCAGTTTGTTCAATTAATAATGGAGACTATAAATAAGAATGCTGTTGGTGGAAAGCGGTGGATTGCACTGAGACACAGCTGGTGTTTCTTTGTTGTGGAGCTTTAACACAGAGCGGTCAAGCGAACATGTTTCTCTACGTCAACCAGCAAGTTTTTGGATGGGAAAATTGTGATATTAAGTCTGCTCTTACCGGAGACTTCAGTGGATTGTGGGACCTCCTCCTTTGGCTGTCAAAAAGGCATTTGTGATCTTGGCTCCTCCATTGGCTTCTCTCTGAGACACTGGCGTTTACCGCAGCCATCCGTCTTTCAGGTATGACTTTAGAATCTCACTAAAATACTATTAAAACATTAAGCAGATAAGGGATTTTTCAGAATTATCCTAGTAAATGTGTCTAATTACATCTGAAACACTACCACTGCCGCCGCCCGGAGCCGTCGCTTTTTCTTTTTCTTTTTTTTTTTTTAGTGTCTCACTCTAACTTTCCTCATCCGCGAATCTTTTTTCCTCGCTCAAATTAATGGGGAAATTGTCGCTTTCTTGGTCCGAATAGCTCTTGCTGCTAGAGGCTCACATTATAAACAATGTGAGGATTTCGAGGAGCCCTACAACCCGTGATGTCACGCGCACATCGTCTGCTACTTCCGGTAAAGGCAAGGCATTTTTATCAGCACCAAAAGTTGCGAAATTTATCGTCGATGTTCTCTACTAAATCCTTTCAGCAAAAATATGGCAATATCGCAAAATGATCAAGTATGACACATAAAATGGACCTGCTATCTCCGTTTGAATAAGAACATCTCATTTCAGTAGGCCTTTAAAACAGCTCATTTTGGCTGCCGATGTATGATGTTAAAAATAGCCTGAAAGCGTCTTTTGAAAAAAAAAAAAGAAAATTGTGAATCCATCTATTTTTGTTTTTGAGCACCCCTAGTAATTTTCCTAATTATCAGTCAATGAATTAACAGTATTTTGCAATTAATTGTTGATGTCTAAAGGAATTTAAACTAAATATACGGAGACATGCACGATGGCACAACTCCTCCCTTCGCTCAGTACGATACTGGCGTGGAACCAGGAGTACAGAACATTGGGAAAGAGACGCTCCCATTTCATTAGTAGTAAAAAAAAAATATATTTATTTTCCTTAGTAAATAATAACATTTTGACCTGACCCTGGAACAGACCATTTACAACTGTGCAGGTCACGTTTTAGGTAATATGTTAATAGTAAAAATAAGTGAGTGTACTGTTTGTATTATTAATAGTAACTGTCTCTTCTTTTTTTATATTACATTCCGCTGTGTAGCTTGCCTTAACGTTAAACTTCCTCAACAGCTCGTTACTGTTCTGTGTGTGTGTGTGTGTGTGTGTGTGTGTGTGTGTGTGTGTGTGTGTGTGTGTGTGTGTGTGTGTGTGTGTGAGAGAGAGTGCTATCACGCCAGGTGTACTTCATATATGTATGAAATGTCAAAGGCTGCGAGGGATGTGATGTGCCCCCATACAGGCCTGTCCCCCTCAGCTTCCAGCAGGGGACTCCTTCCCCTCCCTGCTCCAGGTCCTCTTCCAGGAGCTCCTTACTCTGGCAAACTGCCTTGATAGGTTTCAAAGAAAAAAACACGGGCTTTAGCGGTAGGAATCATTTTTGTATAACAATTTAAGTGCAGTTTGTGTGAGGACCTACAATGAGTATCTACTGTAGTACTTACTCATGGATAGAGAGAAGTATTATAAAATATGCACACCATGTGTTTTCCCCGCAATTACAACTAATAAGGCAGGGCAAGTGCAAATACGTTGTTTATATCTTTCCGCCTTTTAGATGACTGATAAAATATTTCAAAAAAATGTACACAGATGTGCAACCCAAAAGTATTCACTGCTCTTCAATTTTTTCCCACATTTTATGTTACAGCCTAATTCCGAAATGGAATAAATTCATGTTTGTCCTCAAAATTATACACACAATACCCCATAATGACAATGTGGAAAGTTTTCATTTTAAATTTAGCGAATGTATAAAAAACTAAACAAAACACATGTACATAAATATGCACAGCCTTTGCTCAATACTTTTTTGATGCACCTTTGCATAAGTCCTTTTGAATACAATACCACACACTTGGCACACCTTTCTTTTGGCACGTTTGCCCATTCCTCTTTGTAGCACCTTCCAACCTTGGATGAAAGGCATTTCTTTTCATCCACGATGTCTCTGTACATTGCTGCATTCATCTTTCCCTCTATCCTCACTAGTCTCTCAGTTGCTGCCACTGAAAAAACATCCCCACAGCATGATGCTGCCACCACCATGCTTCAGTGTAGGGATGATATTGGCCTGGTGATGAGTGAGGACTGGTTTCCTCCAAACATGACGCCTGGCATTCACGCCAAAGAGTTCTATCTTTGTCCAATCAGACAAGAGAATTTAGTTTCCAATGATCTGAGAGTCTTTCAGGTGCATTTTGGAAAACGTTTATGCAGGAAAGGCTTCTGTCAGGCCACTCTACCATTCAGGCCTAATTGGTGGACTGCTGCAGAGATGGTTGTTCTTCTGGAAGGTTCTCTTCTCTCCTCAGTAGGGATGTAACAATATGAACATTTCATATCAGTGGTTGTGACCAAAATGATCACGGATATCATTATCACGGTACTGTTGAATATGCTCAAAAAGTAACTTTACACATACTGGAAGTAGGGCTGGGCAATATATCGATATACTCGATATACAGTATCGTGGGTTTGTCTCTGTGCGATATAGAAAATGGCTATATCGTGAGTATACGTTCTCACACAGTTGCTTTTAGCTGTGGGCATTACACTACAGGCTTTTCTCACTCTTTCTTGTCTCTCCTTCTCACAGAGACTTAAACAAGCGCACCTTCTTACATACGTCACATACTGTCACGTCATACGTCACATACGTATACGCCCTCGCCCAGCAGAGAGGTAGCCGCATGGGTAACGTTAGCTGTGATGCTAGCGGAGCCGCGTGACTGGTAATATGAGAGAAAGAAGGTGCGAATCTGGTAACAAATAAAGGAATAATTAGTTCCCAAGAAAAACAGCAGGGGGTCCATCGTCTGGCGGTGGTTTGGCTTCAAGTGGGAATATGTCGAATAGACAACCGTAATTTTTCAAGTGTGGGGCAAAAGTGTTGCTACAAAAAGTAGCATTACTGCTAATATGTAGCATCATTTGAAATGTCACCTGTTAGAGGATGAAGAGTGCTTCAAACTCCGCATGTCAACATTTCCATTCGGTGCCACACCAACAAAATGCAGAGGCAACCATTTCCACACCAACACTGTATGAAAAAAATAGTGAACAACATAAGGAGATAACGTCTGCAGTAACCTACCACATATTGATTTAATTTCCCATTATGCAGCTCATTTTTATTTGACACTTTTTGAAATATCTTGTGTGACATCATGCACAAAAGTGCACTTTATTTGTTTCAAACTATTGGAGTGGCGTTCTGTACAAAAAGTGCACCTTAATTTAGTGTTGTTTTGATATGTCATCTTAGTGACATCATGCACAAAAGTGCACTCATAGCTTGTTTTAAAATGTCTCTGACAATCTTGCACTTTGTTTTGAAATGATATCAATGTTTGTGCCACTGCTTAATAACTGTTTAATAAATACACTTTTGGTCAATTGACTTAGTTGTGATTTCCCTCTCTGCATAAAAGTTTAAAATGAGCATATATTAATGCAGTATGAAGAAGAAGGTTTTAATGTAGACACATAGAATCATCATACTGCTGTGATTATATGCATCAAGTGTTCATTCAATACTAAGGCGAAATATGGAGAAATATATTGTGTTTCGTGACATGGCCTAAAAATATTGAGACATTAAAGGCCATATCGCCCAGCCCTAACTGGAATCTTTGAACTAAAAACAGCAGGTCATTTTTCAGGCAATTTCCCAGTTACTCGGAAAAATAAAATTCTCCCTGTGTTTCCACCAAAAACTACCTGGGTAAATTTAGTTTTTTAGGAACACTTCAGAGGTCGTCCTAACTAGGTGGGACTTTTCCAAGCAACCAGGAACCTTTTCAGGGGCTGCTTTCAGGGGCATTCAATGGCTGTGCAATCGAATGCTGATTGGTTGAATACTGTTGGCGGCCTTCCTAAAACATATTTTTTAAACACACAACAACCATTGGAATATACGTGGTGACTTGTTTTTCTTATTTGTTGTGTATTTCTATTACAACAAAATTGACAACAGAGAGAAATAAGAACGAAAGGAGCTTTTCTAAATGCAGGAACTTTTGTGGGGCATCTTTGTGCTGAAGAAAGCTAATCAGTGGAGCTATTTTTTGGAGTGTTTTTAGTAGATACTACTATGATTACGTTGATATTTTTTGGCATTACAACATCTTCTTTCATATTTTTTAAATGTGCATTATGTTTATAAACTCAGTAAATATGTTTCTGGACACATGAGGACTTTGAATATGACCAATGTATGATACTGTAATGACTTGGTATCGGATTGATACCAGAATTTGTGGTATCATCCAAAACTAATGTAAAGTATCAAACAACAGAAGAATACGTGATTAATGCGCTTTAACAGAAGTGTAGATACAACATGTTAAAAGAGAAAGTAAGCCGATATTTACAGTAAATGAACAAGTAGATTATTAATTCATGTTCTACCACTTGTCCTTTATAATGTTGACAAAATAATAGAATGGGGAATGACACAATATGTTACTGCATATGTCAGCAGACTAAATTAGGAGCCTTTTTTGTTTACTTACTAATAAAAGACAAGTTGTCTTGTATGTTCACTATTTTATTTAAGGACAAAATTGCAATTAGAAACATATGTTAAATGTACCCTAAGATTTTTTTGTTAAAATAAAGCAAATAATGCAATTTTTTGTGGTCCCCTTTACTTAGAAATGTATCAAAATAATCTTGGGGCCGGTACCAAAATATTGGTATCGGGACAACACTAGTTCAGAGAAATCCTGGATGGAAACCAACATTTCCCATCCAACTTGATGGAGTCTGAGAGGTGCTGCAAAGACACATGGGCAAAGAGGCGTTCAAACTGCCCAGAGGTAGGTGTGCCAAGCTTGTAGCATCGTATTCAAAACGACTTGAGGCTAAAATTGCATCAACAAAGTATTGAGCAAAGAGTGTGAATACTTATGTACAGAACAATGGAATTTTCTTAGTTTTTTTTATTTATTTAAAAAACACTTTCACATTGTGGGGTATTGTGTGTAGAATTTTGAGGACAAAAATGAATTCATTCCATTTTGGAATAAGGCTGTAACATAAAGTGTGGAAAAGTGAAGCGCTGTGAATACTTTCTGGATGCACTGTAGATGGATATTCATTAAGATGATTAAAACGGCACCATTGTCCTCGTCTTTACCCTGCCCTTCTCTTTTCCTTTGTGACATGTTTCTATCCAGTTTCTTCTTCCATGCAGCTTGTTTAAGAGACTGACCTGTCAGTTTTGATCTCCTGCTCTCCGAGTAGCTGCCCTACTTATTTAGAGGAGGCGGAGACTGACACTACATTGTAGATTTGGAGGGGGAACAAGAAGTGCTCTAAGCCACCTCGCTAGTTGTTGTGCGCAGACTAGTGCAACATTTGGAATTTCAATTGAACTAGTTTGATTAATTGTAATTTAAATGGATTTGTTTTCAGTCCACTAGATGTTACAGGTAGTGGAATTAAAGTCATTGCAATTCAGAGAATCTCCTTGGAGCCCAGTAACAGAAATAATTTGTGTCTATTAACAAAGGTTTTGGCTTTTAAAAACAAATTCCCTTCATTTTGAATACCTGGATGAAGAAAATAATTCTGGGGAATGAATAATTGTTCCACTATTTTCCATACTTTTATACCTACCAAACAGAATGCATGCAAGATAACAGCAAGTAACAACCTCCGTGACATTTTATTGTGTACCTCCACATTAAGATGGAATGAAAACATGTTAACACTTAGCATGTCAGCAAGCTAACACAAGTTACAATGTCAATGAATTTTAGGTTTACACCCTTATAATTGACAAAAATATGTGCTAATGATTTCTACGACTTTTTTTTTTTACCTACACATTGAGATGAACTGTGAACATGTTAAAACTTAGCATGCTAGCAAGCTAACACAAGTTACAATATTCATGACTTTTTTGTTGTATACCTACACAGTTGGCTAAAATGTGAATTTCGTAACATTTCGCATGCTAACATCTAACATGCTTGCAAAATAGAGCCAAGTAGCAATAACCATGACATTTGATTTTATACCAAAAAAATGGCTAAAACGCTAACACTAAATATCCCAGTAAGTTGGCACCGAGTACAAATGTATATGACTTTCAAAATTGGCAATTTTTTTTTACATCTAACACGCAAGCAAGATAGCGCTGAGTAATATCAATTACTTCTTGTTTCATATATTCAAAACTGGGTAAAATGCGAATATTGTAACACTTTGCATGTAACACCAAGACATATTAACAGCTAGCATGCCTGCAAGATACCACAGAGTAAAATAGCCATGTTTTTTAGTTTATACCTTCAAAATTGGCTAAAATGCTAACATTTAACATGACAGCAAAGTAGTGCCAAATAACAATATACTTGACATTTTGTTTTATACCTACACAGTTGGTTAAAATTTGAATTTCGTAACATTTAGCAAACTAACACCTAACATGCTAGCAAAATAGAGCTGAGTAGAAATGACCACGACATTTGGTTTTATACCTAAAACAAAACCTAAAACAAATGGCTAAAACGCAAACACTAAAAATGCCAGCAAGATGGCACCAAGTAACAATATGTATGTCTGTTCCTTATACCTTCAACATTGGCTAAAATGCTAACATTTAACATGACAGCAAAGTAGTGCTAAATAACAATATACTTGACATTTTGTTTTATACCTACACAGTTGGTTAAAATGTGAATTTCGTAACATTTAGCAAGCTAACACCTAACATGTTAGCAAAATAGAGCCGAGTAGAAATAACCACGACATTTGGTTTTTATACCTAAAACAAATGGCTAAAACGCAAACACTAAAAATGCCAGCAAGATGGCACCAAATAACAATATGTATGACTGTTCCTTATACCTTCAACATTGGCTAAAATGCTAACACTTAACATGCTAGCCACTTAACGCCAAGTAACAATATCCATGACATTAGGTTTTATACCTTCAAAATTGGCTAAAATTATTACACTTTCATGTTAGCAAGCTAGTGCCAAGTAACAATATTCATGACATTTGTTTTTTTTTACCTAAAACATTGGCTATAATGCTAACACTAAATATGCCAGCAAGATGGCGCCAAGTGACAATATATATGACTTTTCTTTATACCTTCAAAATTAGTTAAAATGCTATCACTCCCAGAAGGTCAAGAGCAGGAAGCCAGCAGCGCACAGCTTATTGTCATGTACGCAACACACACACCCACCCACACACACACAGACACACACACACACACACACACACACACACACACACACACACACACACACACACACACACACACACACACACACACACACCAACATACACTTAAGAACAAAATCATTCACTCCAGTTAATATTTTTATGTTCCAAGCATTTGAGTTTTGTCAATTAAAGGACTTTGAAAAACATTAAATATCCTTAAGTTCAGAAGTGTTTTTGTATCTAGGATGATTTTGCCAAGTTTGTTGAGCTTTAGCTTTTACTTTAATCCACTTGATTTGATTTGCATTTGATCAAATCAAAAGGGTTGTATGCAGGAGTGCAGCAAACTGATAAAAAACCTGTTTTCAGCACCAAGGACAGCTCGCATAGAAATAACCTTACTGTATTATGGAGCTTTTAAGTCCGTCATTCATGAGCAACATTTTTTTAAATTTTCCTTTTTTTTAATTAAGACTAGCATTTAAAGCACAATAATATTTAAGAAGGAGATACCAACTTCTTGGCGAAGAGCCGGTGGAATCTTTATCTCCAAGGAAAAGGACTCATCAGAAATCGGCCAGATCAGCCTTCTAAATGTCGAGGGAACAATCTTCTTAAGCGTGGTTACTCACAGGCTGGCAGGGTACCTGCAAAGAAACAACCCGATTGGCACATCAATCCAGAAATCAGGCATCTCAGGCTTCCCCGGTTGTATGGAACATGCTAGTGTTATCTGGTATCAGATCCAGATCGCCAAGAAGGAGAGAACAGACCTTTAAAGTGGTTTTCCGGGATCTCGCCAATGCCCTTGGCTCAGTCCCTCACAACCACCTGTGGACAGCCTTTGACTACTTCCTACTTCAGGGTCCCAGCAGCTCTCACAACCCTTGTCGAAGCCTACTTCCAGGACGTCCAGCTCTGCGTGACATCAGCCGAGTACACCACAGCATGGCAACACCTGGAAGTGGAAATCATGGCCGGCTGCACCATCTCCCCGCTGGCCTTCACCATGGCCATGGAGTTGATCATCCGGGCATCGCGATGGGTGGTTGGAGGACAGCTAATAAGACCTGGCCTGAGGCTGCCACCTGTCAGAGCCTACACATGACCTCACAACACTCACCACAACCACGGCTTGCACTGTACGGCTTCTATAAAAGCTCCAAGAAAACATCCAGCTGGCTCGCATTAAGATCAAGCCAAGCAAGTCCATAAGCATCTCTATTGACAAGGGGAAACTGTCACACCACCGCTTTCACATTGGTGAGGAACCTATTCCAACAGTCTCAGAGAAGCCTGTGAAGTCCCTAAGTCGTTGATACGATTCCTCCCACAAAGACAAAGAGCAGGTACATCAGCTCAGGAAGGAGGTAGCCAGCAGCCTGAAGAACATCAACAGAACCCTGCTTCTTGGCAAGCTGAAGCTCTGGTACATGCAGTATGGACTACTTCCACACCTAATGTGGCCACTCACCCTCTACGAAGTCCAGCTCTCAAAGGTGGAAAAGCTGGAGAGACTATTTAGCTCATATGCAAGGAGGTGGCTTGGCCTTCCCTGGTGCCTCAGCAGTATTGGGCTCTACGGCAAAGGAATGCTAAAACTGCCAATTTCCAGTCTTTTAGAGGAGCCCAAGTGCGCCAAAGTCAGACGGGAGAGGATGCTACTGGATTCGAGTGATCCATTTGTAGCCCAAGCTGCCCCCATCCTGGCCACTGGAAGGATGTGGACCCCTTTGGCTGCAACTGAGCATGCTTAAGCAGCTCTCAGGCACAGAGACATTGTGGCTCTAGTACAGAAGGGGAGGAGTGGTCTTGGCCTTGTGGCCAGTACACCAGCCTGGAGCAAGGCCACACCATCTCAGAGACGCAAGCTTGTGGTCCAGGAGGTACGTTGGGAAGAGGAAGTAAGAATGTGCGCACAAGCTGTGGCACAGGCAAATCAAGGGCAGTGGATAGCATGGGAAGGAGTAGAAAAGAGGAAGATCTCCTGGAAAGCTCTGTGGGAGATAAAGGCATTCAGGGCGAGCTCTACCATCAGGGCTGCCTATGATGTCCTGCCTTCTACAAAAAACCTCAATCAGTGGAATGGTGAAGAGCTCACATGTCCTCTATGTCCAAGTCCAGCAACACTGAAGCACTTCCTGGTGGGCTGCTAGACCAGCCTCACCCAAAGCAGGTTACACCTGGCGGCACAACCAGGTGTTAAAGTGTCTGGCACCAGTGCTGGAAAGTCGACGGACAAGTATTAATGCCCCTCCTCCCCCGCCAGCCTGTTGGCAAGCAACATTTGTCCGGAAGGGCGAGGGTCAAGTCAGCCTTACCACCACAAGACCAGACACTGGACAGCTCAGTGGGGCACGGGACTGGAAACTGCTGGCAAACCTGGGCCAGAGGCTCTTTTGTGATCGCATCCACCAACCTTTGGCCAGATCTTGTTCTCAGGTCAGCCTCGCTCAGGCTCGTGTACATAATAGAGCTCACGGTGCCCTGGGAGAGTGCAATGGAGGAGGCCTAGAAGCACAGGAAGCTGAGGTACACTGAGCTTGCACCCCATGCGCAACAACAAGGCCTGAAAGCGAGGGTACGCCCAGTGGAAGTAGGCTGCAGAGGGTTCATGGCCACCTCAACATCCAGGGTCCACAGGCAAATGGGGATTCGAGGGAAGGCCCACAGGCAGGCAGTGAAACACCTCTCCAAAGCTGCTGAAAAGGGGAGTCTGTAGCTGTGGGTCAAGCAAATGGACTCCACCTGGGCTTTCAAGGGAGTTGATGGCATTTAGGGAGTGATCCTGGGACGGTGGGACTCACTGCTGAACCGTCTGAAGGTGTTGTGAGTCTATCAGTGAAACAATGAGGAAGGAGACACCCACTTGATAACCCAGAGGATGCCTTCATTCACGTGACCATCCCACAGAGTCGCATAGGTGTCTCAAGTATGCAATAGGGGATTGTAACATCTAGTCCTTCACAACAGATTTGGAATTGATTTTATGAGTTTGCGGTTTTGGATCATTTTTAGGACTAAAATTAGGCATTTTCAAGCATATGCATTTATTAAATTATCAATAAAACAGTGGTATTGGCTACTATTAGAGACCAAACTAATCGAAGTGCTGCTCAGTATCCGGGCCACTGGTTGGTTCAGCCTCAGGGAGCATTTGTAAAGGTGACAGCAGTATTTGTGTGTTATTTAATGTCGAGAGTGCTCTCATAATGTTAAAAAACTGCATTTAGAAGGTCATAAACAGATTTTAAGAAATAATATAATTATATACTTATTACTTATGATGATATATTGAGAATTGTAAGCACATTTTTCTGGATAAAGTTATGTGGATCCAGACAAATGTGATAAAATGTGGTTCAGAGGAAACTGTATGTTTGTTTGAAGTAACTATGTAAAAAGGGGGGATTCCAAAAAGTTTACACTTCTTCCCATTACCCTTTTGAAGTATGTTTATTTTAATTTGATTTTCTTAATTTAATTTAATTTTCTTTTATTTTCTTATTTTTTAAATAATAATATTGCCGTTGAGCACAAGACTGTTCACTGGAGATATGTATGTATATTATGTATACATGTATGATGTGGAGCTGACTATGACATACTCAAACAACAACAACAATATCATATTTATAATGAATGACTCCTAACTAATGGAAATTAATTTACCCGGAACAGATTAACAGCAATAAATGACGGTTTACTGTAATGAAGTAGTGCAATATATTTATGTATTATATAATATTACACACAAAATTATAACAAATATATAACATGATTAAATTATTTCCTACTGCAATGTATAGCATATTGTTCTAAATTTATTCAGGCCCTATTAACTATATAGGAATTAGGTACCTTTTTTTAAAATAAAAAATGTATATGAAATCCATGTTAATATTTTTGTACGAATAATGGTTTGTACTGCAATTAAGTAAATAAACAAATAGGATAGGATAGGATAGGATAGGTATTTATTGCCATTGCACAAGTATAACGAAACATTGTTTTCAGCACAAACCTGTTCAAGATTAGACAAACAAACAGTGTACAGGGTTACAGAACAGGAACGCTGATGGGTCGCCATAAGGCGCCCTGTAAAAGATGGGAAAAAAGTAACCGCTGGGGAAGGATGAGTAAAAAAATATTATCCAGACTGGGCTCCTAAGGGGGCCCAGTCTGGAGTGGGAAAAAACCTCAATAGCAAAGCACATATACATATTACAACATACATCTCGAGATATCTAGCAACAGAGGGAAGGTAGTTCAAGGTCATGGTGGTAGGCCGCAGCTCTCAGGCGCTGACCATCCATTCATCACCCCTATGGGATTTGCGTCGAGGGCGATGGGTTGGTGGGATGGAGTGTGTATGTGTGGCGTATATTTTTTGTGGATGTGTGTGTGTGTGTGTGTGTGTGTGTGTGTGTGTGTGTGTAAGCCCGTAGTGTGTCTCTGTTCCGAGGCCTTGGTGTATTGCAGTCACTAGTCCAAAGTCAACAACAGGTGTGTGTCCATGAGAGACAAGAAGGGAGTTTGTTGTGTCTTCGCTGCGCTGTCCTTAGGGAGAGTCTCGAAGCCAGGGAAACAATCCCGAATTAGAATGATTTTTATGCGGGTGAAAATACTAAATTCACTCTAAATTGTCTATGACTGGTCCTCAAAACTGCGGGGTAGACAGTCCGATGAAATCCATAGTTCTTCCCGCATCCTCCAATCATTTGTGGCAGCTTTGGGGTACTTTGAAGACTGCCAGCAACTTCCAATTTGTCGACAAACCAGAGCAAAGCTTACTCCAATCAGCAGATGTCCTGTTGTCATAATTCCGAATAGGTGGATATCTTCACGTCCTCGACAGAAAAGGGTCGCCAGGCATGCGGCACTCCTTCTTCTCCCAAGAGTCCGTCATGTGTCCAGCAACAACCGCTTCGTCACGACAGCAGGTTCCACCAAACCCAAGATCTTGTCAATTTTGTTGAGGCCAGTTAAATAGTTCCAATGTTTAGATTTGGAGAGCAGTGCAAAAAGAGGCAACGAGAAAGTTAAGACAAGACAAAACAAAGAAGCAAGCAGGAGAGATACGGGAGAGGAAAGGGGAGCGTCCACCCTCCATGAGTGCCAGAGAGAAAAACAAATAAATACATGCCCCTACCTATCTACTGTACTACAGCAGGAAATCCTAATTAAAATATTCTATATTTTATGTTAATCCCTCAAGATCCCTGAAGGGAGAGACACGATGAAGAAATATAATCTAGTTCGTACCGTGTGGATCTATGTATGTATTAAAACTTTTAGTTATTACTTGGTCTGTTTGGCATTATGCACACACTTATGGCAAGACGGATATATTTCATTGCTATGTATGGATTATTGGCTATCTCCCGTTTTCCTGTGCATGCATTGCGTGCTTCAGGGTACGCATGTGGCTCCAGTTCTTCCACAGCTGACACTTCTCATGCGAAAGTAATAGGGTGAAGGTCTTTTATAATGTATATTTAGGGATGTCCTGAAAACACACAACGTTCCTATTTTCTCTCCTCTCTGCATAGTTGGGATATGCTTTGCTTAAAAGTAGAAGTGTCTGTTCCCTGTATGCCTTAAATAAAGAATTTTCATCTTAATGTATTCTAGACGTCCGTTTCCGCTCTCTGTGGCCCTTGTATTCCATCGACTTCCTCCACGCATCCCGGTGTCAAAATAAGTGACGTTATGGGGGAACGTCCACTGGGAGGAAAGTTAACAATGCGCCGTCTGACGGCTGGAATTATTTTTACTTCTTTTTTTTGACTATGGGGGGAATATGTTTCTGACTTTTTATGCTGATGCTTTCTCCTACACGTCTGCGAATCCACGCCGTGATCTAGGTCAACCTGCTATACAGACGGCGTGTGTATGCGAATGTTGCTGTTGCACATTCAGTGAGCGCTCCAGGCTACCACAAACAATATATGCATCTAAAAGCCGCTGAATATGACTCCCCCCCCCCCCCCCCCCCCCACCACTGCATGACTTGTGATAATTGGTGGGCTTTGGAGTAATAAAGTCGAGCATATCATTTGAGCGCAGTAGCTGCCGGTATTGATGGAAGTAGTCAAAGTTGGCGTCTCTGAGGCCGCAGAAGAGCAGTGGGCCTCAGGCATGAGATCACAGCAGTGTGTGAGCCGCCTCCTCAATGAGGGAATCAGGCCGCTTGAGACGTGTGAGCCACGTCCACCTCCGGTCTCATCCCGCTGGTTTCTTCTGAGCTTTTCTCAGGCTTATCGCTCTTGCAGAAGGGAATGTAAGACCCGGCATGAATTTTTAAGATGTGCGCTTCTAGATCCGGGCTTTTATTTGTGTCACCATATTATATTTTGTTTTGTTGGGAATGCTCGGCAATCCCCAAATCCATTATAGGTGATGCCAGGCGACTTTTTTTTTTGTGTATCATAAACGATGGAAACATCCAATGTTGCAGACTTGACATAGTGTGTCGCCTTTGGGGAGCTTTGTGCACAAACATAGCATGATAAATATCACATTTTATAAAAAAAAGACTCCACAAGTCAACAGACCCACAGCGCGCATGTTTAAATAAAGACATGCCTTATAATTACGTATAGTTCTTCCTCACGCTGTGTCTGACCATTTAGGTGAGGTGTGTCAAAAAGCTTCCAGGATTTTTATATTGATTGGCCGTCCAAATGTTTAAACATCAACCAGATGAAATAGATGCCATACATGTGTAAAGCCCCTGCCCGAAGTCAATAAACAGCATTTTTTAAACACAGCATTATCACTGGAGAATAAGGCCAAACATGTTAAACACAGAGTAAAACAGTCTAGTTGACTAATCAGTATCGACCGATTTTCATGAAAAACTATGTCATCCCTGATATAACGCCCATCACAAATGCCCATTCCCCTCTGGCTGAGACTGTATTTAATCTTAGTGCCCCGGATGGCGAGTGGCTAGCAGTGTGGAGCCACTCCCCTAAGCTGATATTAACCCATCCATCCATCCATTTTCTGCCGCTTATTCCCGTTCGGGGTCGCGGGGGGCGCTGGCGCCTATCTCAGCTACAATCGGGCGGAAGGCGGGGTACACCCTGGACAAGTCGCCACCTCATCGCAGGGCCAACACAGATAGACAGACAACATTCACACTCACATTCACACACTAGGGCCAATTTTAGTGTTGCCAATCAACCTATCCCCAGGTGCATGTCTTTGGAAGTGGGAGGAAGCCGGAGTACCCGGAGGGAACCCACGCATTAACCACCTCCATTAAATCAAATAAACACCATTTCTTGTGTAGACTTTACAGTAGAAAGTAAGGAGGGTTGACTGTTCGATAGATTGGTGGTGTAGATACCAAGGTATCAGTGTATGATCGTTACTTAAATGATTAATGCGCTATTTTTTTTTTTGTTTCAAAATATTTTCTTTGCTGTATTTTCCTGTTTTATAGAGGAATGAAAAAAACTGGGTGAGCCCTCTTGTCAGTCATACACACTCTGTTTGTCTATGTGGTTGGAGGTGGGGCTGTTAGCATACAAAGACTGAGTTCAGCCTCGTGACATAAAAGTAATGTTACACAGTAGAAAGGATCCAGATCATTGCCCTAAAAGCTAATCACTAATCACCATTTCTAACATTTCCTAACAATGCTCTACATCCTCGGAACTAAAGAGAATGTGTCATGTTGACTCCGATGTTCGATTAGTTTACTTTTCCAGAAAACAAACCCCATATATTTTGTCTTATATTTGGAGTCTACAGATTTATACATGCTAATCCACAAGTGAAGTAATATTATTTTTTTCCCAAAGTCGGAGCTTTTCCTCCTGTCACTCACACACACACAACAGTGATCTGGGGAAATGCAGAGACCCCTCAAAAAAAGTGTCCTACAGGTAGCAATGAAGTAGCCACAAAAAACGTGTGTCTTTCACGATGAAAGGGTTAATCTAAACAACAAAATCAATGCTAGCTAATCCACGCTATGGTGTGCAATTTGGTGATAACCGGATACAGGATTTTCCAGCCTTAAAGGAGGTCTGTGCTCGATTGTTGTCAAATTTTCATATTAGAACTAAGGCCGTCAAATAATTAAAATATTCAATCCCTTTTTTTGCGATGAATCCTGATTAATTGCAGATACCGTATTTCCTTGAATTGCCACAGGGCATATAGTATGCGCCTGCCTTGAATTACTGCCGGGTCGAACTCGCTTCGCAAAATAATTAGCGCATGCTTAGTATTACCGCCTGGTCAAACTTGTGACATCACGAGTGACACTTCCCCTGTCATCATTTTCAAAATGGAGGAGGCTGATTTCATAATCGGTAATTTGAAATCGCATAAATGGGACGGCGTGGCGCAGTGGTAGAGTGGCCGTGCGCAACCCGAGGGTCTCTGGTTCAATTCCCACCTAGTACCAACCTCGTCACATCCGTTGTGTCCTGAGCAAGACACTTCACCCTTGCTCCTGATGGGTGCTGGTTGGCGCCTTGCATGGCAGCTCCCTCCATCAGTGTGTGAATGTGTGTGTGAATGGGTGAATGTGGAAGTAGTGTCAAAGCGCTTTGAGTACCTTGAAGGTAGAAAAGCGCTATACAAGTACAACCCATTTATCATAAAGGGAAGAAGATTAAGAACTATTCAGTAGGATTTTAAGGTCCAAGCTTACATCACACTCAAATTTTTACTGCAATCCTTTGGTAAGGGCCGGAGTGAGAAGAGGTTTTCAAATAATTAGCGCATGCTTACTTTTACCGCATGCCTTTGGTAAGCGCAGGAGTGAGAAGAGGTTTTAAATTAATTAGCGCCCCGGCGGCAATTCAAGGAAATATGGTAATAGGCTTCTTATCTTTATTAAGTGTAGCTTAAACAGATCATTGTCAAGTGTTCAGTACTATCAACAATTAGTTTCCTTTATGCAAAACATTTAGTTTTATTAAAGTATGTTTTTTTTTTAAAAGCTCAACACAAAATGGACACACACACACACACACACACACACACACACGCACACACACACACACACACACACACACACACACACTGTCTTACCGTTTGTGACACAACCTAAAACAAACCTTTATTTAATGACAAAACAAAAATAATAACTTAGACAGCTTACTCCGAACTCAGCACATTTTGCATATATACTTATAAAACAAAAAGAATAACAAAAACAATGTTGTGTAGGGAATAAAATGTCTACAGTTATATTTAATATATGACATACACATCGGCCTCGTAGACCTCGGTATTTAGAGAGAAACAATCTGTTGCTGAGAAACATCATAATCTTGTACTGTTACCTGCTTTGGTCGGACTAATTCCCTCGTTTCCTGAGACAAATGTTTTGCAATTGGCTTGTGGCTAGTGGTGCATATTAAATAACACAGTCCTCCACTTTGAAAAAGAATGGAAAGATTGCACTGAAAAAAACAAAGACGCAGGTCAACATGAATTTGATGGTGGTTCCAAATGGAATACTTTCATATAATTAGTGTTTTGAAGGCACTTTATTAAATAGCGACTAAGCCTATTAGTGACTTTTCAACATTCTTAGCGCGTTACCTGCGCTCGATTCATCAACATCCTCAGGAGCTCGCGCAGTAATCATTGCTCACACACAGCTAATCGCGCTAATGTTGTCAGAATGAGGCCAGGATCAAAATGAAGCGACAATCATTTTCACGCCCAATTTTGCCAGCCAATCACATCTCGGGCCCCCCCAAAGACTGTTTTTGCTTTTCCAAAACGATCCCCCGACCAACAGCGCACGCACACGTCTCACATGATTGATGGCTCCAATTTACCTCCGTGTAATGTCTCATATTAAACTCTGAATAATGCATCGTTTAGTTGGCGCTCTGGAGAGATGAAGTGGGTGCACAATTGTTCGCATGTGTAGGCAAGCACATAATATGCATGCTCTTCCAACTGCTATAAATAGTTTCTTTTTGTCAGCCAAAGTTACAGAAGCACTGGAAGCTGTGGTAACCAACATTTTTAAAACATTAGTATAACTAGGGCTCGCCTTTTATTAATATCTCTATTTTTAGGCCATGCCACGATACACGATACAGTATATATCTCAATATTTTGCCTTAGCCTTGAATGAACACTTGATGCATATAATCACAGCAGTATGATGATTCTATGTGTCTACATTAAAACAATCTTCTTCATACTGCATTAATATAATGTATGCTACTTTTAAACTTACATGCAGAGTGGGAAATCACAACTAAGTCAATTGACCAAAAGTGTATTTTTTAAACAGTTATTAAGCAGTGGCACAAACATTCATGTCATTTGCAAAACAGAAAGTGCAAGATTGTGAGAGACATTTTAAAACAAGCTATAAGTGCACTTTTGTGCATGATGTCACTAAGATGACATATCAAAACAACACTAAATTAAAGTGCACTTTTTGTACAGAACGCCACTACAATAGTTTAAAACAAATAAAGTGCACTTTTGTGCATGATGTCACACAAGATATTTCAATAAGTGTCAAATACAAATGAGCTGCATAACAGGAAATCAAATACTGTACGTCCTTCGCTATGTGTTAGTTTCCTGCGGACGTTATCTCCTTCTGTTGTGTACTATTTTTTTTCATATGGTGTTGATGTGGAAATGGTTGCGTCTGTATTTTGTCGGTGTGGCACAGAGTGGAGATGTTAACATGCAGAGTAATCACTCTTCATTCTCTAGCAGGTGACTTTTCAAATGATGCTACATATTAGCAGTAATGCTACTTTTTGTAGTTACGCATTTGCCCCACACTTGACAAATTACGGTTGTCTGTTCGACATATTCCCGCTTGAAGCCAAACCAACGCCAGACGATGGACCCCCTGCTGTTTTTCTTGGATATTAATTCTTCCTTCATTTGTTACCAGATTCGCACCTTTTTTCTCTTGTATTACCACTCGCACCACAGCCTAATGTTACCCATTCTTCTACCACTCTGCTCCGTGAGGCCGTATGCGTATGTGACATATGATGATATGTGACAGTATGTGATGTATGTGAGAAGGTGCGCTTGTTTAAGTCTCTGTGAGGAGAGACAAGAAAGAGTGAGAAGAGCCTGTAGTGTAATGCCCGCAGCTAAAAGGAACTGCGTGAGAACGTATACTCAAATATCACTATATGGTCTTTTTCCATATCGCAAACAAACCCACGATATATGGAGGATATCGATATATCGTCCAGCCCTAATTATAACATCTATGCATTGACTCCACATCTACACAACTTTTGCTAATCCGAAACAAATCATGTGACTATAACTCATTCTCTATAAAATGTTTTACCACATTGTTTTTATTCATGGAAACTAGGATTATACGGTATACCGGTATTATAAATGTACTGCGTTACTAATAAATTTAAAACGGTGCAATACTTCTTCTAAAAAATAGTGGCCGTGCGCAACCCGAGGGTCCCTGGTTCAATCCCCACCTAGTACCAAACTCGTCACGTCCGTTGTGTCCTTGAGCAAGACACTTCACCCTTGCTCCTGATGGGTGCTGGTTAGCGCCTTGCATGGCAGCTCCCTCCATCAGTGTGTGAATGTGTGTGTGAATGGGCGAATGTGGAAGTAGTGTCAAAGCGCTTTGAGTACTTTGAAGGTACAAGTACAACCCATTTATCATTTGTAATGGATGTCATCCATCCATCCATCCATCCATTTTCTACCGCTTATTCCCTTTCGGGGTCACGGGGGGCGCTGGCGCCTATCTCAGCTACAATCGGGCGGAAGGCAGGGTACACCCTGGACAAGTCGCCACCTCATCGCAGGGCCAACACAGATAGACAGACAACATTCACACTCACATTCACACACTAGGGCCAATTTAGTGTTGCCAATCAACCTATCCCCAGGTGCATGTCTTTGGAAGTGGGAGGAAGCCGGAGTACCCGGAGGGAACCCACGCATTCACGGGGAGAACATGCAAACTCCACACAGAAAGATCCCGAGGCTGGATTTGAACCCAGGACTGCAGGAACTTCGTATTGTGAGGCATATGGCTGAAAAACTAACAAATAAGTTGAAGCTATAAACACTAAAGCGCCGCTCTGTAAGAGGTGCTTCAAAACATGGCTAGCTAGCGGCTAGCGTCCATCCGCAGTCGGCAGTGTTTCAGCTACTTCTAAATCCCGAATCCTTGTCTCCATGGCGACAAATTAACTATGGTTCTTACAGGTATCATCCCGCAGGACGAGAGATAGCTTAAAAGCCTACTGAAACCCACTACTACCCACCACGCAGTCTGATAGTTTATACATCAATGATGAAATATTAACATTGCAACACATGCCAATACGGCCTTTTTAGTTTACTAAATTGCAATTTTAAATTTCCCGGGACTTTTTTCTTGAAAACGTCGCGTAATGATGACGTGTACGCGTGACGTCACGGGCTGTTATGAATATGAGCGCTGCACACACACACAGCTGAAAGTCGTCTGCTTTAACGGCATAATTACACAGTATTTTGGACATCTGTGTTGCTGAATCTTTTGCAATTTGTTCAATTAATATTGGAGAAGTCAAAGTAGAAAGACGGAGTTGGGAAGCTTTAGCCTTTAGCCACACAAACACACGGTGATTCCTTGTTTAAAATTCACGGAGGTGAAACTTTAGTATGGATCCCGACTACATGTCAACCAGCAGGTTTCGGTGAGAAAATTGTGGTTAAAAAGTCACCACTTACCGGATATCAGCTGAGCTTGTGCCGTCCATACAGCGACTTTCCGCGTTGACTTTCCCGAGACACTGCGCTTCAACACCCGGCCGTGGACGTACACTTCCGACCATCAGGTACTGTTAAACTCACTAAAACACTAGCAACACTATAGAAAGATAAGGGATTTCCCAGAATTATCCTGGTAAATGTCTCTAAAAACATATGAATCTGTCTCAATGCAACGCGATTGCAATCGCGTTTAGTTTTTTTAAAACTTTTTTTATTTTTATTTGTTTTTTTTCTAGTCTGTCGCTATCAATATCCTCAAACACGAATTTTTCATCCTCGTCAAATTAATGGGGAAATTGTCGTTTTCTCGGTCGGAATAGCTGTTTTTGTTAGAGGCTCCCATTAAAATCAATGTGAATATGTGAGGAGCCCTCAACATGCGACGTCATCGTCTGCGACTTCCGGTAGAGGCAGGGCTTTTCTCCAGTTACGAACTTTATCGTGGATGTTCTCTACTTAATCTTTTCAGCTAAAATATGGCAAAATCGCGAAATGATCATATATGACACATAGAATGGATTTGCTATACCCGTTTAAATAAGAAAATCTCATTTCAGTAGGCCTTTAACATGCTTCACTACACACAGTAGGAGGATACATTAGCTAACCGCTAACAGTAATGTAGTGCTCCTGAATGTAAACAAATGCCATCAGTGGGTCTACAAACCCCATTTCCATATGAGTTGGGAAATTGTGTTAGATAAACGGACTACAACAATTTGCAAATAAATTTCAACCCATATTCAGTTGAATATGCTACAAAGACAACATATTTGATGTTCAAACTGATAAACATTTTTTTGTTGTTGTTGAAAATAACACGTGGCAAAGATGTTGGTAAAGGTGGCAATAATTACTGATAAAGTTGAGGAATGCTCATCAAACACTTATTTGGAACATCCCACAGGTGTGCAGGTGGGTGCCATGATTGGGTATAAAAACAGCTTACCAGAAAGTGCTCAATCTTTCACAAGAAAAAATGGGGCGAGGTACACCCCTTTGTCCACAACTGCGTGAGCAAATAGTCAAACAGTTTAGGAACAACGTTTCTCAAAGTGCAATTGCAAGAAATTTAGGGATTTCAACATCTACGGTCCACAATATCATCAAAAGGTTCAGAGAATCAACATTGAATGACCGTGACCTTCAATCCTTCAGACAGCACTGTATCAAAAACTGACATCAGTCTCTAAAGGATATCACCACATGAGCTCAGGAACACTTCAGAAAACCACTGCCACCTTGCACATCTGAGGTCCAAAGTGTCAAGTTGTCACGTAGCAGCTGCATGATGAGGGTGGAGGCCTTGTAGCTCTCCTAACTCAGTGTGTCCAGCTAAATTGTTGATAACAACATCCAGAAACGCCGCCGGCTTCTCTAGCCCGAGATAATCTATGATGGACTGATGCAAAGTGGAAAAGTGTTTTGTGTTCTGACGAGTCCACATTTCAAATTGTTTTTGGAAATATTCAAAATCGTGTCATCCGGACCAAAAGGGAAGCGAACCATTCAGACTGTTATTGACGCAAAGTTCAAAAGCCAGCACCTGTGATGGTATGGGGGTGCATTTGTCCCCAAGGCATGGGTAAGTTGCACATCTGTGAATGCACCATTTATGCTGAAAGGTACGTACAGGTTTTGGAACAACATATGCTGCTATCGAAGCGCCATCTTTTTTCATGGACGCCCCTGCTTACAACAGTGTGGCTTCATAAAAAAAAGAGTGCGGGTACTTTCCTGGCCCGCCTGCAGTCCAGACCTGTCTCCCATCGAAAATGTGTGGCACATTATGAAGCGTAAAATACGACAGCGGACTGTTGAACGACTTAAGCTCTACATAAAACAAGAATGGGAAAGAATTCCACTTTCAAAGCTTCAACAATTAGTTTCCTCAGTTCCCAAACATTTATTGAGTGTTGTTGTAGTGAACATGCCCTTTCCCAACTACTTTGGCACAAGTTGCAGCCATGAAATTCAAAGTTAATTATTATTTGCAAAAAAAAAAAACAATGTTTATGAGTTTGAACATCAAATATCTTGTCTTTGTAGTGCATTCAATTGAATATGGGTTGAAAATGATTTGCAAACCATTGTATTCCGTTTATATTTACATCTAACACAATTTCCCAACTCATATGGCAAGGGGGTTTGTATATACACAGACATCGACTGCAACTCTCATCATCAGCGGTCACTCGAAGCGAGTATGACAATCCTCCTGGTAGGGGTGTATCCCTTTATGGAGGATGCCTGTGCGTGACTTTGTTTAACGTGGGGAGACTGGTGCACAGACAGTCACCACACCATTCTTGACAGATCCGGGTCAGGGTCCAGTGGCATGGAGTCCAAGACGACTGGGGACCCTCTTCTACTGTAGCCTTCTTCCGCCATCCCAGCCGTTGTGACGCTCCATAGGGTTAGCAATCATCCTCCGCCTGTTCCACCGTTGAGGTCTTGGGTTGTTATTTCCCCATAACTGAGCCCAAATGGATGGGGGGGGGGGGGGGGGGGGGGGGCTTTTACCGCCATCGCAGCCGTTGTGGTAGTTCTTACATCTTTTGTTTTTTGCCGGCTCCATTGTTGAGGTCTTCACCTGGCGTATCCCTGGTATCCCTGGCAGATGTGCCACACCTACGTGCGCTGCAGACGCTCTGTCTCCATCCCCGCGCCCGCCTACTACGCCCATCTGGTGGCCTTCCTCGCCCGCTACCACCTTTATCCGACAATTTCCTTTGGTGCTCTGTGTTTGTGTGGGCGACACGGTCAGGGATGGCGACATAACTCTACCAAGTACAAGAGCCCTGTATAGTCAATATTACAATGATTACATAGATTTTTTTTACCATCACAAAACCTTTTGTCATTTTTATTGTTTACAAACTCAGAACATATGTCCCTGGACACAGGAGAACTTTAAGCATGACCATTATATGACCCAGTAACTACTTGGTATTGGATAGATACTGACATATATAGTATACCCCAAAACTTGTTTAAAGTTTTCAAACGGAAGAATAATTGGTTATTGCATTTTAACAGAAGTGTAAATAGAACATGTTAACACAGAGTAAACCGATATTAACAGTAAAAGACCAAATAGGTTAATAATCCATCATCATTTTAACAAATTAATACAATCAGAAATGACACAATGTTAGCGCATTTGTCAGCAGCCAAACTAAGAGCCTTTGTTTGCTGACTTACTACTAAAAAAAAAAAGTTGTCTAGTATGTTCACTATCGTATATAATGCCACAATTGTTATTTGATTGCAACAAGAAATGTATGTTTGATGTATCATAATATTTGGCATTTTTTTCTTGTCCCCTATATTTTGAAAAGTATCAAAGTATCGAAAAAGGTACCGGTAACAAAAATTGGTATTGGGACAACCCTAATGCAAACTGCTATTTTCTAGGGACGAGCATTTGAAATCAGTAGTGGCTATAGTTGCAATGTAACACACAGTTCAGAAATATATATTATGCCTACAATTCCTTCATTATTAACCTTATCTAAAAGTCATAGCTTTTATTGGAATTTATTTTTCCTATATTATTTTCAATATCAGATATTTTTTTGGTTGTCTTTGCATCTCTATGGTAACTGGTTTGTGTGTGTGTGAATGACAGGAATAAAACCTCTGACTTGCTGGAAGAGAAGCCATTTGGCCCTGCATGTTGCTTGTATTAGGGCCACAAACTAACCACCATTTTGATCGTTGACGAGTCATCGTCGATCTTGACGATCAGTCGACGAATCGTGTTACAAAGCGTACTGAATTAGCCATCAACTTTTAAAGGAGGAACTGCACTTCGTTGGCGAATTTTGCCTAACATTCACAATCCTTATGAAAGACATGATGATGGATTGAATTTTTTTTTTTTTTGCAGTCTCTCTTGTAAGGAAACGTAAATAAAAGTCAGTTTACAGCGGAGTTATTGAGAGGTCCTCTATTTTTCCCATAACATCCAATAAATAACCATCCAAAAAAAGCCACCAATACTCCATTTACATTTTGTGACTTGAATATTTACCTGTACCCCGCCTTCCGCCCGATTGTAGCTGAGATAGGCGCCAGCGCCCCCCGCGACCCCAAAAGGGAATAAGCGGTAGAAAATGGATGGATGGATGGATAGTTATACTGTTATTATAAGCGCTGACACAGATTAACTATTTATAGCGGCGACATGATCAATTTCCTTGTGTCTCTATGTTTACATTGAGGGGTCTGCAGTTTCCTCACTTACTTGCTCCCTGTAAGTTTATTCTCGATCATAAATCATGCCTCTCACCTGGACAGAAGAAGTCTGAGGAAGTAATCCGACAAATCGGTACACTTTGACAGCCACTTAAAGCCCGCAAATGGCGAGGACAACATGATAAAATTAATGGGGATTATGGTCATTCTTCATTTAAATGGGAATATATGAACATCCTAGCAGTCAACATTCTAATGACAGCAGATAGTGTACAGTAAGTGATATTTTATCATGTTTGTTGGCTCTCATGAAGTCTGCAGTGAGCAGTTATCAGTGATGAAGACAAAAAAAGCAAACATTTTGATGCGTTTTTTAAATTAATGTGCCGCAAATGCTTAAAATGACCAAAATAGGTAAGTATTACATTTTATTATAAATGTGGCTAATTGCTGCATTACGTATATACTTGCATCATGTATATAAAACCTCAATCGAGGGGTTTGGAAAATGTTTTAAAGGGGAACACTATTACAATTTCAGAAGGGTTAAAACCAATAAAAATCAGTTCCCAATGGCTTATTTAATTTTTCAAAGTTTTAAAAAAATGTTTTCCCAACCCGGAATAAGTTTTAAAGTGCCTGATTTTAGCTATCTGTGAAGCCTCTGTCCATTTTCCAGTGACGTCATCCAGTGATGCCAATACAAACAATTGGATAGCACAGCAAGATATAGTGACATTAGCTCGGATTCAGACTCGGATTTCAGCGGCTTAAGCGATTCAACAGATTACGGATGTATTGAAACGGATGGTTGGAGTATGGAGGCAGATAGCGAAAACGAAATTGAAGAAGGAACTGAAGCTATTGAGCAAATAGCTATTGACGCTATTCAGCCATGTCTGCCTAAGCATCGCCGGTAAAATGTGCAGACCAAACGTTAGGGACTTTCGCATCTTGTGACACTGGATCAACTTAAAGCCATCGATTGGTAAGTGTTTGTTTGGCATTAAATGTGGGTGGAGGGAAACGCTGGATGCAAATATAGCTACAAATACGGTATTAGCTTTCACTGTTATGCTGATGACACCCAACTCTACATGCCCCTAAAGCTGACCAACACGCCGGACTGTAGTCAGTTGGAAGCGTGTCTTAATGAAATTAAACAATGGATGTCCGCTAACTTTTTGCAAGTTAATGCCCAAAAAACGGAAATGCCGATTATCGGTCCTGCTAGACACCGACCTCTATTTAGTAATACAACTTTAACATTTGACAACCAAATAATAAAACAAGGTGACTCCGTAAAAAATCTGGGTATTATCTTCGACCCAACTCTCTCCTTTGAGTCACCCATTAAAAGCGTTACTAAAACGGCCTTCTTTCATCTCCGTAATATCGCTAAAATTCGCTCCATTTTGTCCACTAAAGACGCCGAGATCATTATCCATGCGTTTGTTACGTCTCGTCTCGATTACTGTAACGTATTATTTTCGGGTCTCCCCATGTCTAGCATTAAAAGATTACAGTTGGTACAAAATGCGGCTGCTAGACTTTTGACAAGAACAAGAAAGTTTGATCACATTACGCCTGTACTGGCTCACCTGCACTGGCTTCCTGTGCACTTAAGATGTGACTTTAAGGTTTTACTACTTACGTATAAAATACTACACGGTCTAGCTCCAGCCTATCTTGCCGATTGTATTGTACCGTATGTCCCGGCAAGAAATCTGCGTTCAAAAGACTCCGGCTTATTAGTGATTCCTAGAGCCCAAAAAAAGTCTGCGGGCTATAGAGCGTTTTCTGTTCGGGCTCCAGTACTCTGGAATGCCCTCCCGGTAACAGTTCGAGATGCTACCTCAGTAGAAGCATTTAAGTCTCACCTTAAAACTCATCTGTATACTCTAGCCTTTAAATAGACCTCCTTTTTAGACCAGTTGATCTGCCGCTTCTTTTCTTTCTCCTATGTCCCCCCCTCCCTTGTGGAGGGGGTCCCGTCCGATGACCATGGATGAAGTACTGGCTGTCCAGAGTCGAGACCCAGGATGGACCGCTCGTCGGGACCCAGGATGGACCGCTCGCCTGTATCGGTTGGGGACGTCTCTACGCTGCTGATCCGCTTGAGATGGTTTCCTGTGGACGGGACTCTCGCTGCGGTCTTGGATCCGCTTGAACTGAACTCTCGCGGCTGTGTTGGAGCCACTATGGATTGAACTTTCACAGTATCATGTTAGACCCGCTCGACATCCATTGCTTTCGGTCCCCTAGAGAGGGGGGGTTGCCCACATCTGAGGTCCTCTCCAAGGTTTCTCATAGTCAGCATTGTCACTGGCGTCCCACTGGATGTGAATTCTCCCTGCCCACTGGGTGTGAGTTTTCCTTGCCCTTTTGTGGGTTCTTCCGAGGATGTTGTAGTCGTAATGATTTGTGCAGTCCTTTGAGACATTTGTGATTTGGGGCTATATAAATAAACGATTGATTGATTGATTGATGTACATACAGCTAGCCTAAATAGCATTTTAGCATTGATTAGCTGGCAGTCATGCCGTGACCAAATATGTCTGATTAGCACAATAGTCAATAACATCAACAAAACTCACCTTTGTGATTTCGTTGACTTTATCGTTGGAAATGCATCTGCAGGATATCCATACATCTCTGTGCCATGTCTGCCTTAGCATCGCCGGTAAAATGTGCAGACACTCTGGCACATTCAATGGGGGTCTGGCGGCAGATTTCTTTGACTTTATCGTTGGAAATGCATCTGCTTTGAGTGTCGCAGGATATCCACACAATCTTGCCATCTCTGTAGTAGCATAGCTTTCATCGGTAAAGTGTGCGGAACAAATGACTGACCATTTCGTCGGCTTTCCCCACACCCTTGTATTTTGAAAAAAATGTTGTCCAATTTCTTGCCACTTTCGCATCTTTGGGCCAGTGGTGCAACTTGAATCCCTCCCTGTTAGTGTTGTTACACCCTCCGACAACACACCGACAAGGCATGATGTCTCCAAGGTTCCAGAAAACAGTCGAAAAAACTAAAAATAACAGAGCTGAGACCCGGTGTTTGTAATGTGTTTGAGAAAATGGCGGCTTTATTACCTAGGTGACGTCACGTTCTGACATCATCGCTCCGAGAGCGATAAATAGAAAGGCGTTTAATTCGCCAAAATTCACCCTGTTAGAGTTCGGAAATCGGTTAAAAAATATATGGTCTTTTTTCTGCAACATCAAGGTATATATTGACGCTTACAAAGGTCTGGTGATAATGTTCCCCTTTAAGGGCTTAATAGGCGGAATTGCGCAACTCCTTATAGGTTCCTTTGTAAGCAAAAAATTAGATAGCATTTATTTAATATTTAGAATGCAAAAAAAACCAACAACTTTCAGTTGTGAATGATAGGCAAAGTTCCCAAAAAAGTGTAGTTCCCCATTAAATGTATTATTGTACCTTTTTAAATCTATCTATTTACAAACTTTACAACAGATTTCTGTCGCTTCACTCTCCTCATTTGTAGTCACCATGATACCTTGCTAACTGCTCCATGCTGTCAAAAAAAAGACATGAGCGCTTGATACCTTATCTGTCTCTGAGTTCGATAAAATGTCACAGCATCCCCGCACAACCTCACACCCTCACTTCCCCATTCCAGATTAATAGGAAACGGCGCACGTCTCAAACAGTGCAATTAAATGTGTCCCAATCTCCGTCTAAGCTGCGGTGCCCCCGTCGCATTGTGTCCCGCAGGAAATGCTGACAAAAGAGGAGGCTGTGCGAAGCATTCTGGGATTGCAGGGCTTTGTGCAGCTTGATGGGAAATGTGTTGCAATAGCGGTATTGTTACTGTCACAGGAGGAGTTTGCAATTTTCTGCACACAGTCGTGGTCATTTTCTATAGGTGGTATGTAAATATTGTTGCAGGGACTCGAGGAATTTTGGTCTTTGTTTGGCTCGGATGTGATTGCGTCGATAGTTGCTTTGATAAAGCAGCGCAATAAACTGACGAGGGAGTGCCTCAAAGCGCTGTTACTCAATGTCAGTAAAAGTGAAGGTGTTTCATATACAGACAACATTGAATGTGTTTTTTACAATGATCCTGTTTGTTCATCATCCTCTGACTCATCAGCATCTCAAGGAGTAGAGATGCTGGGCTCAGAAGTATCGGTTTTCACCCGAATTGAAAAAAAAATATTCATCTGCACGCTGCCTCAGCATCATCTTTTATTTACAGACAACACACTCTCCCTCACATTCTGTTTGTCTACTGGCTAGAAAGCACACTGGATGTTTGATTTACAAACTGGCTGACTTGTTTGCGAAAAAGTTTCCTTGTCGTCTGTGTCAAAGTAAGTAATTTCAACAATGTGTGGTAGCGTCCTGACAAATCTGGCGAGCAAGCGTGGCTAAAGAATGCCAGTACCAAGTTACCTTGTTGCCTCAATGGCAGCAAATATATATAAATAAATTAAAAATTAAATATATATATATATATATATATATATATATATATATATATATATATATATATATATATATATATATATATATATATATATATACACAGTGGGGCAAAAAAGTATTTAGTCAGCCACCTATTGTGCAAGTTCTCCCGCTTAAAATGATGACAGAGGTCTGTAATTTTCATCATAGGTACACTTCAACTGTGAGAAACAGAATGTGAAAAAAAAATCCAGGAATTCACATTGTAGGAATTTTAAAGAATTTATTTGTAAATTATGGTGGAAAATAAGTATTTGGTCAACCATTCAAAGCTCTCACTGATGGAAGGAGGTTTTGGCTCAAAATGTCACGATACATGACCCCATTCATTCTTTCCTCAACACGGATCAATCGTCCTGTCCCCTTAGCAGAAAAACAGCCCCAAAGCATGATGTTTCCACCTCCATGCTTCACAGTAGTTATGGTGTTCTTGAGATGCAACTCAGTATTCTTCTTCCTCCAAACACGACGAGTTGAGTTTATACCAAAATGGATACATGGATGATACAGCAGAGGATTGGGAGAATGTCATGTGGTCAGATGAAACCAAAATATAACTTTTTGGTATAAACTCAACTCGTCGTGTTTGGAGGAGGAAGAATACTGAGTTGCATCCCAAGAACACCATAGCTACTGTGAAGCATGGGGGTGGAAACATCATGCTTTGGGGCTGTTTTTCTGATAAGGGGACAGGACGATTGATCCTTGTTAAGGAAAGAATGGATGGGGCCATGTATCGTGACATTTTGAGCCAAAACCTCCTTCCATCAGTGAGAGCTTTGAATGGTTGATCAAATACTTATTTTCCACCATAATTAACAAAAAAATATTTTAAAATGACTACAATGTGAATTCCTTGATTTTTTTCTCATTCTGTCTCTCACAGTTGAAGTGTACGTATGATGAAAATTAAAGACGTCTGTCATCATTTTAAGGGGGAGAACTTGCACAATCGGTGGCTGACTAATTACTTTTTGCCCCACTGTATGGTGGTACGGATAGGGTTGTACGATATTTGGTACTATACCACCTCTAAAAAGTACCGGTCTCCCGTCGTCGTCACATCATGACATTTCTGGTTCACGAGCAGTCGAGCATGTTCGGTGGGACACAATCACGGAGTACTTACACACAGACACAGTGTGTAGACAGAATTGGGAGAACGGACACATTTTGGCTTAAAAATGTATGATGAATGGGAAGTTACAACACTAAAACGCGAACGTCCATCCACAGTCTGCAGTGTTTTAAAGCTACTTCTAAATTACTAATCCCCGCCTCCATGGCGACAAATAAAGTACGTTTTTTTACAAGTATTATCCCTGCAGGACCAGGAATAGCTAAAAATGATTCACTACACACCTTAGCTCACCTGCGTCAAAATGTAATCAAACGCCATTGGTGGATCTACACCTAACATCCACTGTAATGATACCAAGTACAGTAGCGTTTCTAGTCGATACTACTAAGATTACATCAATATTTTTGTCCTCTTTGTCCTCTTTTGCGGTGCTGTTAGGGCAGAGTTTCTTAAATGCCTCAAATGTCTGGCATTTTGAGTACTGTTTACTGTACGCTACCTAATATGTCCGTCTGGAAACTCGTTCGGTACAACTCCGCACCGAACCGGACCCCCCGTACTGAAACGGTTCAATACAAATATATATATATATATATATATATATATATATATATATATATATATTGTGACGGACTCCTGCCGTCGCCGTGCGGGTTCCCAGGACCATCAAGTAAAGGACATCTCTTTTAGCAGGTTTGACTCGCTTTATTTTTCAATCAAGCTGCGTCTTCCGTCGGGTCGCTCTTCAGCCTTCCACGTGCCTGCTCGCTCTTCCGCTTGCTTTTTAGCTTTCCGCGTCGGTGTGCTCCTTTGGCTCTCCCTCCCTTGCGCTCAGCATCCGCTTCTGCCTCTCCAACTCATTCTGCCCCACCCTCCTCCACTGCTGCCCTTTTATACAGCCAGAGGATATTTATTGATTTTGTGTAGGTGCGCGACCCACGTACCTAAACTCTATTGCGGCGTCACTCCCGCACGCCCCGCCTCTCCGCTCGGCCGCATCCTCCGCCTCTTTGCTGCCATCTTGGGCCGGGCTCCAGCCTGCCATGCCCCGTTGCTTGTTATATATAATATACATGTATATATATATATATGTATATATATATATATATATGTATGTATGTATGTATGTATGTGTGTGTGTGTGTGTGTGTGTGTGTGTGTGTGTGTGTGTGTGTGTGTGTGTGTGTGTGTGTGTGTGTGTGTGTATGTATGTGTATGTATGAATGAATTAAATATATAATCAGTCAATAAATGTAATGAGTCCCCGGGACCACAAGTGGAGAGTGGAGTGGGTCCCTGGGAAATTCAATGGGTCCAGACTCCCCGTTTTATCTTATTTCCTTTAGAATGTTAAACTCATCTATAATAAACGGATAAATTCAGGTATGTTCAAAATAGATCTGAAATTAAACAAATACAATTCCAAATCACACTGTGGCATGACATGTGGCATTTTTAAATCCAACAGCATTTTTGTAGCAACATAAATAGCATCAAAATAAATGACTAAAATAAAAATAAAAATGATGGTCTGTAGTACCGAAATCCAATTTCAATAAAAGTGCTCAAGTTCCTCCGTCGGGCTCCGGGGCTCTACCCAGGTTATAGGGTGAGAAGCTCTTTCATTCATTTGGGAGAAGCTCAAAGTAAAGCTGCTGCTCCTCCACATTGAAAGGCGTCAGAGGAGGTGGTTCCCGAACGCCTTCCTGGGGAGGTGTTTAGGGCAAGTCAGACCGGCAGGAGGCCTCATATTTACATATATCCTCTGTTGGAAATGCTTACTGGCCCTCTGATTTCTGATCATCAGTGAGTGAAATCGGTTGATACCGATGACATGTATTAAACATATTTCAATTCGTGGTGAGTGAAATTAACAATATCCATCCATCCATTTTCTACCGCTTATTCCCTTTTGGGGTCGCGGGGGTCGCCGGCGCCTATCTCAGCTATAATCGGGCGGAAGGCGGGGTACACCCTGGACAAGTCGCCACCTCATCGCAGGGCCAACACAGATATGAACACAATATTTCAACTAGTTTGTTATTCTCTTTTACTATATACAATTGTTTGACCAAAACAATAACTAAACAGGAACCTAAACTATTACTTGCCACTCATTTAAATCCTTTGTTTTTTGCTCTCAAAGTCCTCCTGTCCATCCAGTCATCCATTTCCTACCGCTTATCCCTTTCAGGGTGGCGGCTACAATCAGGGGGAAGGAGGAGTACACCATGGACAAGTCACCACCTCATCACAGGGCCAACACAGATAGACAGACAACATTCACACTCACATTCACACACTAGCGACCATTTAGTGTTGCCAATCAACCTATCCCCAGGTGCATGTCTTTGGAGGTGGGAGGAAGCCGGAGTACCCGGAAGGAAACCACGCAGTCAAATCCCATTTTCTTTATTTTAATGTACATTATATTGCTCTGAAAGTCCTCCTGTGTTCATTGGAATATTCCCTCAGTTTGTAACAATAACAAAAACAACAAAATACACAATTTGGGGAAAATAAAAATATCGACCTAATCACTCTAGTAATGATCACATAGTGATACTACCATTTTGGGTCAACACTAGGGTTGTACGGTATACCGGTATAGCACCGCGATACTAATGAATCATATTCTGTACTATTCCGCCACCCACCTTCCCCCTCTGCGCCCCCATTGTCGTCATGTCATGTCATTGCTTGTTTACGAGCAGACAAGCATGTTCGGCAGTGCGCAATCACAGAGTACTTTCAAACAGACACAGTGTGTAGACAGAAAAGGGAGAACGGACGCATTTTAGCTTAAAAACTAACGATAAAGGTGAAATTATAACACTGAAACGCCCTCAGGAAGAGGTGCTTTAAGACATGGCCAGCTACCTGGCTGCGAACGTCCATCCACAGTCTGCAGTGTTTTACCTACTTCTAAATCACTAACCCTCGCCTCCATGGCGACAAATAAAGTAAGTTTCTTACAAGTATCATCCCTGCAGGACCAGGAGTAGCTAAACATGCTTCACTGCACACCGTAGCTCACCTGCGTCACAATGTAAACAAACGCCATTGGTGGCTCTACACTTAATATCCACTGTTTTGATACCAAGTACATGAATGTATCTAGTCGATACTACTATGATTACGTCGATATTTTCTGTAAACACATCTTCATTCATTAAAATTTTTTTTATATTATGTTTGTGACGGCGTGGCGCATTGGCAGAGTGGCTGTGCGCAACCCGAGGGTCTCTGGTTCAATCCCCACCTAGTACCAACCTCGTCACGTCCGTTGTGTCCTTGAGCAAGACACTTCACCCTTGCTCCTGATGGGTGCTGGTTAGTGCCTTGCATGGCAGCTCCCTCCATCAGTGTGTGAATGTGTGTGTGAATGGGTGAATGTGGAAGTAGTGTCAAAGCGCTTTGAGTACCTCGAAGCTAGAAAACTGCTATACAAGTACAACCCATTTATAAAGTCAGAAAATATGTCCCTGGACACATGAGGACTTTGAATATGACCAATGTATGATCCTGTAACTACTTGGTATCGGATTGATACCCAAATTTGTGGTATCACGCAAAACTAATGTAAAGTATATAAACAACAGAATAATAATTTTAACAGAATTGTAAAAAGAACATAATAAAAGAGAAAGTAAGCAGATATTAACAGTAAATGAACAAGTACATTAATAATTCATGTTCTACCACTTGTCCTTAATAATGTTGACAAAATAATAGGTGTATAAATGACACAATATGTTACTGCATATGTCAGCAGACTAAATTAGGAGCCTTTTTTTGCTTACTTACTACTAAAAGACAAGTTGTCTTGTATGTTCACTATTTTATTTAAGGACAAACTTGCAATAAGAAACATATGTTTAATGTACCCTAAGATTTTTTGTTAAAATAAAGCCAATAATGCCATTTTTTGTGGTCCCCTTTATTTAGAAAAGTATCAAAGTACCGAAAAGTATTGAAATCATTTTGGTACCGATACCAAAATATTGGTATCGGGACAACACTGATCGGCACTATTAATTTATGAAAGATCCGCCCTCCTCTTACATGTTGTGTACTAACTGTGACAATGCTGGCACATCAACAGTTTTTATATCATCCTCTCTCCAGAACAGTGCTCTAGACCAGAACAAAATATGAACGTAAGTTAATAAACTTTGAAAAGAAATGCAACAATGTAATATTCAGTTTTGACAGCTAGATTTTTTGTGGACATGTTCCATAAATATTGATTTTAAAGATTTATTTTTTTGTGAAGAAATGTTTAGAATGAAGTTCATGAATCCAGATGGATCTCTATTACAATCCCCAAAGAGGGCACTTTAAGTTGATGATTACTTCTATGTGTAGAAATCTTTATTTATAATTGAATCACTTGTTTATTTTTCAACAAGTTTTTAGTTATTTTTATATAATTTTTTCCAAATAGTTCAAGAAAGACCACTACAAATGAGCAATATTTTGCACTGTTATACAATTTAATAAATCAGAAACTGATGACATAGTGCTGTATTTTACTTCATTATCTCTTTTTTTCAACCAACAATGCTTTGCTCTAATTAGGGGGTACTTGAATTAAAATAATTTTCACAGGGGGTACATCACTGAAAAAAGGTTGAGAACCACTGCTCTGGACTATTATTAATCTACTTGTTAATTTGCTGTTAACATTTTCTTTTTTTTCTGCTGTAACATGGTTGCATCTACAATTCTTAAACTTTATTAAGCACTTATTTTGTTTTTGTTTTCTTTCAAGCTAGCTTAGTGGTTAGCTTAGCTATTGACATGCTTGCTCCTGGCTTGCTGTTGGTGTGTAATTTGTTCAGCCTCGTCCTCCACTGATAACGATACTTGATAATGATAGTTAAGATACTAAGAAATGTTTTTTATTTGCCCTAATGGAGGTGATTGTAATAGCTAAGGAGCGCATCTCTGCCGCTTTAAGTTGGGGTACTAAAAACAAATATTTTCAGTCAGAGGTGATCAGTGTTTATCATCTGTATTAAAATGCATTAATCGCCAATGGCGATAGTTTCTTTTTCACAAAAATAGGCTGATATTATACAGTAGCCTGTCGATGGGCACGCCCCTACAAAAACATATTGTAATATAAATCCTAATCATAAGAGGCAGCAATAACGATTTCAGGCAATATTGCTAATATCTACATGCATCATAAATTGAATAGGAAATGCAGAATTGTGGCATTCTCCTTCAGTAATCACAGCTCTCTGTGCCACAATCCATAATAGAATGCTTAGTCTTAGCAGAAAGGTGCATGGGCCACTTCAGTGACCGGACAAAAGTTGGCACGAACCTGGATCTCAACAGTAGATTTCGTAATTGGACTGATGAGTCTCGCAGGAAAAAGACTCCACTTACTTGGCTCATTATTTAGTCTCTATTGACAATGTCAACTCCCTGGGGACTCTTTAATGTAAAACTTGCTGTCCCACTTCCCGATTTCTTTGACTCGTGCTGTGCAAGTGTTCACTATGGCATTGAAAACGCTCTACTAAGCTTTTAAAGAAGGTTACATATGAAACACCAGCCAGTGTGCTGTTTCAAAAGGAAATAATGTAAAGTGAATTATTAATTAGCTCCAGGCTCAAACTGTAGACATCATAAAAACTTTATTAACTCTACCTACAAAGTGGCATTTATTACTGTTTTACAAGCTTAACGAGGTATTGACCACTGTATAGTAAAACTAAATAAACCTATAATAGAAAAAAAAAACTCGCTCTCATCACCATTATCCATCCATCCATTTTCTACAGCTTGTTCCTTTCGGGGTCACACAAGACATATTTGGTGTGAACTTTGGTGTTTACTGACTTTACAAACAGTATTTAAGTATCATTTGAACATTGTTAGGTGCCATACAAACCTAAAGAATGGTTATTTATGGAATATTACAACTTAAATAAATTAAAGTTAAGGGTATGGCACACTCCATGATCCCAAAGCCCACACTATTTGTATGTTCATGTCTTTGTTTCATCAATAATGTGTTTCATTATGCGTTTGAACCAATGCAGAGGCGAGACGATACTTCAAATATCTCTAACCCCCTCATCCCCCAACTATTTGGTGTTTTATTAATTTGTAGTTTTTAATTCATTAATTTTTTTTGTACAAAGTGCCGACAAATGCATTAAAAAGTAGCCGGAATGTGAGTTTTTTAATCATATAACCTGTATTTATTCACTCAAATATGATTAGAGATTAGCTGAATCACGTAAAATTGTCATCAGGGGATAATACAAATCATAATAATTATAGTTATTATTAGTGCATTTACTGGGGGTTAAACGTTTCCTGTCTTCAAACCTATTTACGCCTCTGTTTACTCTATTCAAGGGTCCTTTAATGCAGTGGTCCCCAACCACCGGGCCGTGGCCCGAATTTTTTATTAATTTTTATTTAAAAAAAAATAAAAAAAAATATATATATATTATTTTATTTATTAAATCAACATAAAAAACACAATATAAACTTACAATTAGTGCACCAAGCACAAAAACCTCCCTTTTTCATGACAAAAATGTCCCTTTTTCATGGTAAAGAAAAAAAAAAAGAAAAAAAAAAAGGACATCCCCCCATCCATCCGGGACAAATTATTAAGCGTTGACCGGTCCGCGAATACAAAAAGGTTGGGACCACTGCTTTAATGCACCACAATTATAAGAAGCAACAGTAAAACTTATAAATAACCATGTCAGATGATGCCAAAATTGTATTATTATAGTTGTATCTTCTATCCTTTCATCCTGTCTAAGAATGCATAAAGGTGAGCTTTGATGATGTTATGACGTCTGTGTCGAGTGAACAGTGGTGTGCTGCTCCCAATGCGGTTTTGCATTGGGGGTGTAGCAGGAAGTTGTCGACATTTCTAATTTGATTAAAAAAAACAACCTCATTATTGAACTTTGACAGCCAAATATATTTTATTTTAGCTTTTTTTGACGATGTCTTTTATAACTGACAGATTTAAATGGAAGAAAAACATCTTTACAATAGCCCAGGTCATGGTCATGTGGACCCCCTAAGGCAGTGTTTTTCAACCTTTTTTGAGCCAAGGCACATTTTCTTCATAGAAAAAATACAGAGGGACACCACCAGCAGAAAATGTTAAAAATGAATCTCCACTAGGTTGTCGTGCCTTATTTTGAGTTTTTTGTTGTTTCTCGTGTGTCGTCTTGCGCTGTTATTTTGGTGACTCTTCCTGTTTTGTTGGTGTTCTCCTGTAGCAGCTTCATACCCCCGCACCGGCTGTGTTTTCGCAATCAAGACTATTTATTTGTTGTGCGTACGCTCTCCTTCTTTGTGGGGACATTGTTGATTGTCATGTCCTGACTCCACAGGACATGACAATAAATTGGCAAATTGGCAACACTAAATGGTCCCGCTGTAAGTTTTTGCTGTCGTCCAGCATTCTGTTTTTGTTTCATTTGTAGCCAGTTCAGTTTTACTTTTGTTTTGCAAAGCCATCCCTATGTTTCAATGCCTTTTCCTAGCTGGTCTTGCTTTTTGTTTATTTTTGGTTTAAGCGTTTTTTACCTGCATGCTGTCTCTCGCTGTGCTCTGCATTTTGGGATCACGGCAAACCATACTTGACGCTTTCAGACTTCTGCTGCCACTTACTGAAATGGAGTATTACATGGTTACGTTGCCAAGCTGTACACGGCATAGACACTAGACAACGGCACATTATTATAATTATTGATTTGCAAAAAATATTTTTTTGGACCAGGCTTCACGGTGGTAGAGGGGTTAGTGCGTCTGCTTTACAATCCTGCAGTCCTGGGTTCAATCCCAGGCTCGGGATCTTTCTGTGTGGAGTTTGCATGTTCTACCCGTGAATGCGTGGGTTCCCTCCGGGTACTCCGGTTTCCTCCCACTTCCAAAGACATGCACCTGGGGATAGGTTGATTGGCAACACTAAATGGTCCCTAGTGTGTGAATGTGAGTGTGAATGTTGTCTGTCTATCTGTGTTGGCCCTGCGATGAGGTGGTGACTTGTCCAGGGTGTACAGAGCCTTCCGCCCGATTGTAGCTGAGATAAGCGCCAGCGCCCCCCGTGACCCCAAAAGGGAATAAGTGGTAGAAAATGGTTGGATGAATGGATTTCTTGGACCAATAAAGGGAAGTTGCATAATTTCCCACGGCACACCAGACAATATCTCACCGCTCACTAGTGTGCCGAGGCGCAGCGGTTGAAAAACACCGCCCTAAACAACCGCATAAAGTGTTTATATCTTGGGCCGGCTGTAATGTGAATTTCAAATTTAGTTTGACGTTTGAAGCTTGGATATTCAAGAAACTCCACTTTAATAGGCTCCACAGACACACCATAATGCCCTTTTGTGTCTCCTCTAAAAGCGTCTAATCAATGGCGAAGACCTCATCCTGGAAAATATCAATCCATGACTCATCGGTGTGACAAAATCCCTTCTGCATGACGTGGCTGAAGATGCGCTGAATAACCAGGCGAAATGTCAAATGCACATAATTCTGCGTTTGGAAGCCTGGTTTAAGCTGTCAAATGGGTGAGACATAAGGAGGATGGCACAAAAAATATGATTCTGCCAACATTTCCTTTCACACTTGTGAGATGTCAATGTCTCTGGCACTTCAAATATTTCTGCCTGCACGTTGTCGACAGCTCAATTTAGAGCCGTCAAATGATGCATCTGTTATCATGCAGGCCTTGCGATGAAGGGCACAACCTACTCGGCTTTAATCTATTGAAACATGTTCAGGGTTTAAAACAAATGACTGTGCGTACAGAATAAACTGTCACATGGTTGTCCTGTTTCTGTTTCCCAGTCAAAGTAATTAAAAAAGTGAAGATTACCGCATTGCCGTTTAATGAGTGTAGGAGGACTCGTTTGTTTTTTGAGATGACGCACTGGCAGGTGAACAGGTGAGATGTGGGATTGGGTGTTACATTATGATTCTGTCTCCATTTGGTACCCACTCATGTCCTCTTATGTGCTCTTTTGGAATTCTGCTGCTGTCCATGTTGTGTGGATCCATGTTCGGTAAAATTAGTCAAAAAGATGACCATGAAAAACATTTACTGAATTATATATAGATACTGTAAATGTGTTTTTTATATTTGTAAAAAGGCAATTCTCTTCTTTTTTGACGTGCCTAATATTGCAGGACTGCAATCTATTTATGATTGGTTGCAGTCAAGAGGATATCATTGTTTGAATTACATAAATGGCCATGACGCATGTGCACATATTTTTTTTTTAAAGGCTAAAAAATGGTCATACATATGCTTAAAAACAAATAAGCGTTATAGTCTTAGTTATTTCTATTAACAAGGTATTGTTTTCCGGTTATGTTATACCTTTTTGCAAAACTTTTTAAAATTTTCGTTTTTTTTAGTTTATTCCATTTTAACAATGTAACTCTGGCCCACAAAAAGGCAAATACATGAAGGACATTAATGAGGAGGGGGATTGAGTATGATTTGCTTAATTGGAGTATGACGTACCAGTTTGGGCAGGCCTGGGCAAATTAAGACCCGGGGGCCGCATGCGGCCCGTTAAGTTTTTTAACCTGGCCCTCTGGACATTCCCAAATAATTGTTTTAGATGTTTGAAGATTTTTATGATGCGCACTCATGTTGTCTAATGACCGCAAGTCCTCAACTATCCTAAATTGGAATCTGCACTTTTGGATGATATACCAGTTACTACAGTAATCTAATTAGTTACTAGGCTAATGTAATGAGTTACTATGGTCATCTAAGTCACAGCAGCTCAGACGAGGCACCAAGCAGTGTGGGCGGAAAGCATTTCCACAGACAACGACAGGAGATTTTCACAACAAAGTTCTCAAGCTTAGTTATGTATCAGATATATCAGATTGTAGGTGGGTTTATTTGTACCCTTCGCGTTCATATTTCACTTTTTGTTGCGTTTCACTTTATTGTAAAATATGTCGATCAAAAGGGGGTGTGACTTTCATATTTTGTCAATATTCAGTGATTTATCGTTCATAGAAAAAATTAAACTTTCATTACGTTTTTTAAGGCGGTCTGTCATAACTTTTTTAGCATTCAATCAGACATTGTTAGGTTTTCTATTAGTGTTCCTAAAAATAAATAACCGGCCCCCATACACATTTTTCTCTCTAAATGTGGCCCCCGAGTCAAAATAATTGCCCAGGCCTGAGTTAGGGTCTACCAGTGTGTCTGTATCGTTGCCGGCACCTAAATGTTTTTGGACATTTTTAAAAATCAAGGTAACCACAAAAAAAGACATTTTAACGGAAAGTGGGACGGCGTGGCGCAGTGGGAGAGTGTCCGTGCGCAACCCGAGGGTTCCTGGTTCAATCCCCACCTAGTACCAACCTCGTCACGTCCGTTGTGTCCTGAACAAGACACTTCACCCTTGCTCCTGATGGGTGCTGGTTAGCGCCTTGCATGGCAGCTCCCTCCATCAGTGTGAATGTGTGTGTGAATGGGTAAATGTGGAAGTATTGTCAAAGTGCTTTGAGTACCTTGAAGGTAGAAAAGCGCCATACAAGTACAACCCATGTATATGATGCATGGTCATAGTTTTTTTTTATCGAAGGCTAAAAAAAAAACCCGTAATGGATTAAAAAACAAAATGTTATTAGTATTGGATTTTTATGTTTTTTTGGTTATGTTATACCTTTTTGCAAAAAAAATTCAACTTTACTGTTTTTTTGTTGTTGTTTATTCCATTTTTTCAATATAACACTTTCCTATTAAAAACAAAAACATTTTTTATTACTTATTGCGTCCAAATGTGTTTTTGATGGCACGTTACAGATACATGAAGGACATTATTGAGAGGGGAGCATGAAACCATTGTCGGCTAATTTGCATAATTGGTTATGAGTCATGTGCATGTATTTTTAAAAAGCTACAAAAATGTTAGAGATATATTGAGCGACATCTTTGTATTGGTAACTAGTATAAGCTTTTCATATTTTTTAATTCTTTTCATGCTCAGAATTTAAATGTTTGCATTTTTTTGTTCACCTCACTTTTGAAATAAATAATAATCCACAAAAAAGAGCTACATTCTAAAAAACACCCTTAGTATACTTATTTTGTATTTATTTGTGGCTTTTCTCTCCTATTTGTAAGGCCACATTTTGAAAAAAAAATATAAATTTGTGGTGGTACAAATTTAGTTTTTTGGCAGCCCGCTACAAATAATTGAAAGAAATTTATGTTTTTTTTTGTTTGTTTGTTTTATTTCTACAATCTACCACGGGTCCGTTGGAAATAAAAATAAATAATAATAATAATAAAAAAAAGCTGCGTCTACAAATGGACCCTGGGCCGCACGTTGGACAACCCTGGTTTATGTATTTCACCGAGTGGGCAAGGTATTACCTTGTTGTACTTCCTATATAGCAAATTCCATAATAAAAAAAAAAGAAAAATGTGGCGGTCAAAGTTTGTTTATGGCAGGCCGCCACAAACAAATGAAGGGAATGAATGTGTGCAGGGTCTCTTTAGTATACAAATAAGGTGTTGTTTTTAAATTGAAGCAACAGTTAACATGATTATTTACATTATATGCAATTAATTTGCCAATACTGTACAAAATTCCATTTATAAACAGTTATAATTGCATCCTTCCAGCCATCCATTTTCAATCGCTTGTCCCTTTTGGGGTGGCGGGGGGTGCTGGAGCCTATCTCAGCTACAATCGGGGGGAAGGCGGCGTACACCCTGGACAAGTCGCCACCTCATCGCAGGGCCAACACAGATAAAAAGACGTCGTTAATTTTTTATTTTTTATTTTTTAGCCATGCCGGTGCCAGATCAGCCGGCCGAGCAGGAAAAGGGGGCCATGGTTCCCCCGGTGATGCCGGCCTCCAATGGAGACAGATCTGAGACGGAGACAACTTCATCTATCCTGGCGTCAGTCAAAGAGCAGGTAAGAACATGGTTTTTGTCATATGTTTACAGTAAATATGATTGTAACTGAGCAAAAATGCTTATAATATTTTTGAACAAGATATTCACTGTTTGCTGGGAGTTTCTTCCACCCAGCTGCTTGCATTATTATTTGAAATATTATTCAGAGTCTGCTGTAAAAAATTTTTTTAAATAAATTGTACATTGCATGCCCTGTTTGTTGCGTAATATAATTAGTTAAACAGTACAAACAGATTTCTTACGGGGACTTGATTAAGCGAAGAAATTCCTCCATTAGGTAGCGGGACTACATTCTAATTGCACTTCTATGCACCTCAAGCACATGTTTGGTGGGTTTGGTGGAATTTCTTGTCACAACATCTTTCTTCTTATTTCCTTTTGGAGAACAGTTGGTGCACCTTCACCTGTGCCACCCCCCCACACCCCACTCCCCCACACGTCCCAAGAGCTAGCTTGTGTAGCCAAGGATCAGACCGCCAAGTGCCCTGGCCTCGGCTACCGCCCAGCTCACAATGCACCCGACCTCTATGGCCCCTACCTTGAGTGGTGAGCCCATTGGAGGGGGGGACCCACGTTGCCTCTTCGGGCTGTCCCCAGCCGGGCCCCATGGGGACACGCCCGGCCACCGGGTGTTTGCCTTCGTGCCCCAACTCCGGGCCTGGCTCCAGAGGGGGGCCCCGGTGACCCGCGCCCGGTAGAGGGAAATCGTAGTCTTGGTTCTTGCATTTCCATAGAAGTCTTCGAGCTGCTCTTTGTCTGATCCCTCACCTAGGACCAGTTTGTCTTGGGAGACCCTAGCAGGGGGTTTAGAAGCCCCCGACAACATAGCTCCCAGCATCACTGGGACACGCAAACTTCTCTACCAAGATAAGGTGGCAGCTCAGAGAAGAGTGACGCATTTATGAAAACATACCCCATTATGGCACTCTGAGAACTTGCTGGGCAGCTCAATGGGTTGTGGTGGTTGTTGAGAAGAGCAGACAAGTTTCAAAGCTGCTTTAAATGTCAAGATTGAAAAATGCCATAGAAATATGAGAGTGATGGGTGGAAATAATAGAGTATAGTAACAAAGCAGAGCGCTGAAATTGTCACTTTAAGCGAGGCTCAACACACTGGTCTCCATCTGGAACACTACAAGAGGCAAGGCTGCTTGACAAGGAGGAAACAGGGAAGCATTGCAGAGAAAAGGACATCAGGAGTGGTATTGTCCCTTTTTTGATCTCATCTGAGCAGAAAATCCACATGCCAAGGAGCACTCTAAACAACAAAAACATTAGTTTTGCACTAATTGCGTTTGGTGATGTGTGTGTGTGTGTGTTGGTGCGCACCTCAGACTCCTTCATTGTGTTCCTGAATGTCGTTGCAGTTAGTTGCAATACACAACTTCTGAGGCAATACACGAATGACATTTGCAATTTAACTAAATTATATTAATAGTTTAATTAAATGAAAACTTTAACTTTCAAGACAATTTTCTGAGCATGTTTCTATAAGGGAAATAACAATAAGTAAAATCACCTTTATCCTAAGATCAGCATCATTACTCCTAACTAGTTAACATCCTTTCACACACTTACATTTTTGAGAGGGCCACTGTGCCATGGCCGGCAGATCACTTGTGTGTGTGACAGGAAGAAAAGCTTTGACTTGTTTGGGTAGAAATTAGGGCTGCGAATCTTTGGGTGTTCCACGATTCTATTCAATATCGATTCTTGGGGTCACGATTTGATTCAAAATATATATTTTTTTCAATTCAACACGATTCTCGATTCAAAAACGATTTTCTCCCGATTTAAAAGCATTCTCTATTCATTCAATACATAGGATTTCAGCAGGATCTACCCCAGTCTGCTGACATGCAAGCAGAGTTGTAGATTTTTCTAAAAAGCTTTTATAATAGTAAAGGACAATGTTTTATCAACTGATTGCAACAATGTAAATTTGTTTAAACTATTAAACGAACCAAAAATATGACTTATTTTCTCTTTGTGAAAATATTGGACACAGTGTGTTGTCAAGCTTATGAGATGCGATGCAAGTGTAAGCCACTGTGACACTATTGTTCTTTTTTTAATTTTTATAAATGTCTAATGATAATGTCAATGAGGGATTTTTAATCACTGCTATGCTGAAATTATAACTAATATTGATACTGTTGTTGATAATATTCATTTTTGTTTCACTACTTTTGGTTTGTTCTGTGTCGTGTTTGTGTCTTCTCTCAATTGCTCTGTTTATTGCAGTTCTGAGTGTTGCTGGGTCAGTTTCGGTTTTGGAATTGGATTGCATTGTTATGGTATTGCTGTGTATTGATTTGTTGGATTAATTACAATAAATACATTTAAAAAAACTTTTGGGGGGAAAAATCGATGTTTTACAGATGAGAATTGATTCTGAATCGCACAACGTGAGAATCGCGATTCAAATTCTAATTGATTTTTTCCCACATCCTAGTAGAAGTTGTTTGCTGCCACCTGTTTACATGTATAAATCAATAGTCAATGAATACAAGGGAACCTTTGAGGCACTTTTTTTTTTTGGTTATCTGTGTTGAGGCCTGCAGAACATATGGATATATGTCTGTGAGTGAGTGACAAGAAGAAAAGTTCTGGCTCATTTGGGGGAAAAGTCGTTTTCCCCAAATGGGATTTGTTTGCATGTATAAGTCGCTATTCCCCGATTATAAAACAACCTTTGAAAAACATTTTTTTTTAAGTGGATCACTTTGTCGTAACCAGCAGATCGCGTGCGACCGACAGGAAGAAAAGCTGTGACTCACTTGAGGAAAAGTTTTTTGCTGCCACCTGGTTGCATGAATAGATTGCTTGTCCCCAAATATGAAGTAACCTTGCAGAAATTAATTAATAGGTCACTCTGCTGTGGCTAACAGATTACATGTTGTGTGAGTGACAGGAAGAAAAGCTTAGATTTGGAGAAAAGTACATTTACTGTTTGTATGTAAAAGTTACTAATCCCCGAATGTAAGACAATATTTGAAACTATTTTTTTTCAAGTGAGTCACTGTTTCACGGCCGGCAAATCACATGCGAGTGACAGGAAGAAAACATCTGACTTGAATATAAAATAACCTTGAAAGCACTTGTTTTTTAATTTGGTCACCATGCCGTGGCAAATAGATTACTTGTCGTGTGAGGGATAGGAAGAAAAGCTTGTGGAAAAATAGTTTGCATACATATATATATATATATATATATGTATATATATATATATATATATATATATATATATATATATATATATATATATATATATTGCTTGTTGCCTAATATAACAACATTTAAGACACTTATTTTGCGCTTCGGTCACTGCCGTGGCCAACAGATCACTTGTTGTGTGAGTGACAGGAAAAAAAGCTCTGATTCACTTTTGGAAAAGTGGTTTGCTGCCACTTGTTTGCATGTATAAATTGTTTGTTGCCGGATAAAAGACAACCTTTGAGACACTTCTTTTTCAAGTGAGTCACTGTGTCGTGGCCAGTTTATATCACTTGTGTGAGTGACAGGAAGAAAAGCTTTGATTCACTTGGGCAAAAGTCGTTAATCGCCACCTGTTTGCACGTATAAATTGCTAGTCGCTGCATATTAGTTATTTTGCAAGTCGATCAACTGTGCCGTGGCCATCAGACCTGTTTGCATGTTTGAATTGCTACTACTGTTATAGGAATGGTAATAATCAACCAAAATGTTAAGTCAAATATGTATTTCCTAGCTACTCTTTAGAAAAGAACCACAAGGCATGCTGGGATATATTTGATCAACTCCTAGCAACGCTACAACCTTTTAACTTTAGGTGATTTTAGGGAACTTTGTGGTTATGCATAAGCCAATGAAGATATAAATAGACAGGCAATCGGTCTCACTTTTAAATGTCCACATTCTCTGATGTGTAAAGTAGTACTTAATACATCAATGGATAACATTCTTTACCTTCCCGCTTCATGTGGAACCTTTTTGAGTTTCTCGAAATGCTTTGCAGGATGTTGCATCATCTCTCAAGTTGCCTTGGGACAACCTCAACTTCACCGGTGCTAACATGCTTTACAGCAGGGGTCACCAACCTTTTTGAAACCAAGAGCTACTTCTTGGGTACTGATTAATGCAAAGGGCTACCAGTTTGATACACACTTAAATAAATTGCCAGAAATAGCCAACTTGCTCAATTTACCTTTTAATGAATAAATCTATATATATGAAAAAATGGGTATTTCTGTATGTCATTCTGTCGTGCATTTTTTTTCTTCTTACGGAAGGTTTTTTGTAGAGAATAAATGATGAAAAAAACACTTAATTGAACGGTTTAAAAGAGGAAAAAACCCGAAAAAAATGAAAATAACATTTTGAAACATAGTTTATGGTATCTTCAATTTCGACTCTTTAAAATTCAAAATTCAACCGAAAAAAATGAAGAAAAAAACTAGCTAATTCGAATATTTTTGAAAAAAATAAAAAAATATTTATGGAACATCATTAGTAATTTTTCCTGATTAAGATTAATTTTAAAATTTTGATGACATGTTTTAAATAGGTTAAAATCCAATCTGCATTTAGTTAAAATATGTAACAAATTGGACCAAGGTATATTTATAACAAAGACGAATCATTATTTCTTCTGGATTTCCCAGAACAAACATTTTAAAAGAAATTCAAAAGACTTTGAAATAAGATTTAAATTTGATTTTACAGATTTTCTAGATTTGCCAGAATAATTTTTTGGAATTTTAATCATAAGTTTGAAGAAATATTTCACAAGTTTCTTCGTCGAAAAAACAGAAGCTAAAATTAAGAATTAAATTAAAATGTATTCATTATTCTTTACAATAAAAAAAATCAATTTACTTGAACATTGATTTAAATTGTCAGGAAAGAAGAGGAAGGAATTTAAAAGGTAAAAAGGTATATGTGTTTAACAATCTTAAAATAATTTTTAAGGTTGTATTTTTTCTCTAAAATTGTCTTTCTGAAAGTTATAAGAAGCAAAGTAAAATAATAAATGAATTTATTTAAGCAAGTGAAGACCAAGTCTTTAAAATATTTTTTGGGATTTTCAAATTCTATTTGAGTTTTGTCTCTCTTAGAATTAAAAATGTCGAGCAAAGCGAGACCAGTTTGCTAGTAAATAAATACAATAAAAAAAAATAGAGGCAGCTCATTGGTAAGTGCTGCTATTTGAGCTATTTTTAGAACAGGCCAGCGGGCGACCCATCTGGTCCTTACGGGCGACCTGGTGCCCGCGGGCACTGCGTTGGTGACCCCTGCTTTACAGTATCGCTACATAGATCATATCTCATGGCATTTTTTTTTTTTTACATACTGGTTTTTAAATATAATCACATATTTCCTCACGGCGAGCAAATATAATTCGGAGGTTTTTTCCCAAGGATCGACCTCCTCATTATGCATTGTATCACCTTCACGTTGTATCGGCGAGCACGTTTTGTGTTGCATAATATCAAGTTAATGACATTCTATTCATAAACATCCTAATAATGATTAATGGCATCATGCTAATGTGCTTCACCGAGATGCTTACATGTCATTAGAATCAAAGACGGCAGAGGACACAAGAAAGGCTGCAGTCTACCTCATAATGAGAACGCCCCGAAGGTTGTGAAGTATTTGGGGGAAAAACAGGCCTCAAATTTGACAAAAAAACTTATTTTGCAGTGTTGTCGTATTGCGTTGGCTTCATTAGGGCTTATTGTTATTTGGCTTGAGGTGGCTTTTTTGCAATACTTACCTCATTTACTTAAGTCAAAAATGTTGGGCCCCATTCAGCAAAAAGTTGCTAACTTTTGCTCTTATATTTCTTCCTAAGTGATTTCCTAAGAGGAGTCCATTCAAATTCATGACGTGTTCTTAAACGGCCAAATTGTACCCACCTGCTCTTGTTAAGTTGCTGAATGCCAAATAGTTAGCGTGTGCGTGTCTATCACCAATTGCATATACCACACCCTTATTTCACCAATATGCATATGTAAACGCCCTTAATTCTGTAATTTACATAGGTAAACACCCTTAAAGGCCTACTAAAATGAGATTTTCTTATTTAAACAGGGATAGCAGGTCCATTTTATGTGTCATATTTGATCATTTCGCGATATTGCCATATTTTTGCTGAAAGGATTTAGTAGAGAACATCCACAATAAAGTTCACAACTTTCGGTGCTAAGACAAAAGCCCTGCCTCTACCGGAAGTCGCAGAAGATGACGTCGCAAGTGTGGGGGCTCCTCACATATTCACATTGTTTATAATGGGAGCCTTCAACAAAAAGTGCTATTCGGACCGAGGAAGCGACAATTTCCCCATTAATTTGAGCGAGGATGAAAGATTTGTGTTTGAGGATATTGATAGCGACGGACTAGGAAAAAAAAAGAAAAAAAAACCTTAAAAAAAAAAAACGCCATTGGGACGGATTCCGATGTTTTTAGATCCATTTAATAGGATAATTCTGGGATATCCCTTATCTGCTTATTGTGTTGCTAGTGTTTTAGTGAGTTAAATAGTACCTGATAGTCGGAAGGGTGTCTCCACGGGTGTCTTGACGCACAGTGTCTCAGAGGAGTCGACGGCAGCTATGGACGACAAAAGCTCAGCTTTTCTCCGGTAAGAACTGACTTTTTAACCATCATTTTCTCACCGAAACCTGCTGGTTGACATTCCGTCTTCATTCATGTTGGCTTGACCGCGCTCTGATCCATAGTAACGTTTCACCTCCAGGGATTTTAAACAAGGAATCACCGTGTGTTTGTGTGGCTAAAGGCTAAAGCTTCCCAACTCCATCTTTCTACTTTGACTTCTCCAATATTAATTGAACAAATTGCAAAAGATTTAGCAACATATATCTCTAAAATACTGTATAATTATGCCGTTTAAGCAGACGACTTTTAGCTGTGTGTGTGTGCAGCGCTCACACTTCCTAAAAACCTGTGACGTCTTGCGTACACGTCATCATTACACAACGTTTCCAGGACAAAACTCCCGGGAAATTTAAAATTGTAATTTAGTAAACCAAAAAGGCCGTATTGGCATGTGTTGCAATGTTAATATTTCATCATTGATATACAAACTATCAGACTGCGTGGTGGGCAGTAGTGGGTTTCAGTAGGCCTTTATTTCCCATATGAGGGCACAATTCCGGCGAAAAAGCCAAACATCAAACACACGGAGAAAACACAAACAGATCACAGAAGAGAAATTCGTATTATCTCGCGGGAGAAATCCATCATGTCAAAACATAAGTTTAAGAAAGGGGAGACTGCTGAGGTAGCCCCGAAGTGGAAGAAAAACTGGTAGAGTTCAGAAAAATACTATAACCGATGCAGTAAACATGGTGTCAAGCGGCAAGGTCCGCGCAGTTAAGGACGTTAAAAATAAATGTTTTGTGCGTGTTTGTTTGTGTGCGTGCGCATTTTGAAATGTCTATATATTGCTCATTTTGCTATATGTCGGTCCGTCTGTCTTATCTATCTCTCTTTCTATCCATCTATGATATTAATTTAACAAGAGACAATATAGGTAAAGGAACTTGTCACACTTAAGAACAAATAGACCACCCAAATAGTGCTCTGGAGCACTCGTAGATTTTGTTCTTACCTACGAAGAAATCCCAGCTAAATGTCCTTAAAAACTTCGTAAGTGGGCCTAAGAACAACATTTGTTCTTACGAACGGTTGCTGAATGGGGCCCATTGGCATTAATGGTAGCTGTAGGCAACCCCTGATGTATTTTTTTTTTAACTCCACAAGATGGCAGTAGCTGCAGCTTCATGTACATCTACATGCGCTTTAGTGTGCAACTTATGCGTGTTACCCTTGTATTTTTTACAATGTACTCCTAAATGCCGAATGAGCATTTTGCTTCTGTTGCTGCTGTGTGAAGTAGAGTTGTTCATGAATGTCCATGTGGTTTCAAGACGACTATATTTTGCTTTTGGCTTCAGTGTTTCCCACAGATAGGCAACCTATTTGTGGCAGTGAAGGTGTGGCCAGGGGCTTGGTGGTGGGGGACGGTGTAAATCTTCATAATTGGTGAGGATGCATGTATTTTCTTTAATAAGACTAAACAAATGTTATACATATAAAAGACAAATCTGTGTCATTGGTCGCAATGTGTTTGCCCGTGTGTGCGTGTGTGCGTGTGTGCGTGTGTGTGTGTGTGTGTGTGTGTGCGTGTGTGTGTGTGTGTGTGTGTGTGTGTGCGTGTGTGTGTGTGTGTGCGTGCGTACTGACTAGCTACAAAAACCTTTTGCGCAAACCTTTAACTCAAAAATATAGTTGTATTTTTTTCAATTGAAATATGTTTTTATTAAAAAATAATAATTATAATTAACATCCATCCATCCATCCATTTTCTACCGCTCTTTCCCTTTTGGGGTCACGGGGGGCGCTGGCGCCTATCTCAGCTACAATCGGGCGGAAGGCGGGGTACACCCTGGACAAGTCGCCACCTCATCGCAGGGCCAACACAGATAGACAGACAACATTCACACTCTAGGGCCAATTTAGTGTTGCCAATCAACCTATCCCCAGGTGCATGTCTTTGGAAGTGGGAGGAAGCCGGAGTACCCGGAGGGAACCCACGCATTCACGGGGAGAACATGCAAACTCCACACAGAAAGATCCCGAGCCTGGATTTGAACCCAGGACTGCAGGACCTTCGTATTGTGGGGCAGACGCACTAACCCCTCTGCCACCGTGAAGCCCTATAATATAATTAACAATGTTAATATAATGTATAACTCTCATACATTGGCTGCAAAGTTAGGTTTTATCCTCCCTAATTATTCAAAATGTTTTTGTTTTTTTAAATGTTTCAAAAAAATATTTATTCTAGTCATTTATACATGATTAAGTGCGGCCCGCCACAGGTATTAATATATGATTAACACTAGGGTTTTTTTTTTTTTTTTTTCAGAAATAACACAATTTTACTGCATTGTTCTCATGAAATGCTTACCACAAACAATTGCTTGCATCGTTGATAAAGTTATGATGGAGATGGTTTAACATTGGAATGGATTAACTCATTTTCCTGTTATTTCTTATTGGAAAAAAATGTGTTTGGTTTGATTATGTTTGACATTTAAGTTTCCACTGTATGATATTTCATTCAAATGGTTCCTTTGGGTATCTTCCTCCTCCTCCTTATCTGTCAAATGACTTGCATGCGATTAAACTACCACTTGGTCCATTTCCTCCCTAAGCTTGTTGCATGTGAGCTGAAAGTCTCCATAATCCTCCATCAAAGGTTCTCCTCGTTGTGACAGAAGCGAGGTCTTGTTCAGTGCGTGCACAGGCTAATGCATTCTCTCCTCTTCTATACTGCTGCTTGGTCTCCAGACTCCCTTTTTTCTTGAGACAGTTTGGCCCTTTTAGAGCAGAAGGGAAACCTTCCTCTGACGAGCATGCTCCCTCTTTTGACTGTGCATCACTTTGAAAAGAGGAGTTTTTTCTGTAGGTGTCTGCTGCTCACGACTACTGTATCTTCCAGTATTTTACAGCAAGGCTTTAGTGTCCACCCACAGTCTTTTAAAAACTGCCTTGAATCAAATTTGTGGTATTAAAGTATTAATGGCTATCACGGGTGTCGAAACTGATTTTCGAATGAATCAAGATTCCTATGGTAAACTATTCGTTATCGATTCAAAAAGGCAGTTTAAAAAATAAGTATAACATCACTAAGGCAAATTATATTGTTGAATGTTGATCTGCTGTAAGCATTTTCTTTAGAAATGAGAAGTGTTGAACACCTTTCTAGTTGCCATCTTTGTTTTCATCTTGATAAAAAGTTTTGGGTACAACTTTATTTAACAAAACCAGTTTTCTTTTAGGTAATATAGAAATTTATCATAGCTGTTTGTCTACTTTCTGAACTGGGACCCAACGTTAAAGTATTGATTTTGAATCGAGATTCTGTTTAAATGGAGAATTGAATCTGAATCAAATAGTTACCCCCCAAAAATGGAATCAAATTGGGTCGCTCCCAAAGATTCACAGCCTTGATGGGCTATTTAACCTAGAGGTGTTTTGATATCAATATTGGAGCCTAGAGGATTGACAGATATCATCCATCCATCCATCTTCTTCCGCTTATCCGAAGCCTAAGTAGAGAAGCCCAGACTTCATTTTCCCCAGCCACTTTGTCCAGCTCCTACCGGGGGATCCCGAGGCGTTCCCAGACCAGCTGGGAAACATGGTCGCTCCACTGTGTCCTGGGTCTTCCTCCTGGTCTTTTACCGGTTGACGCGCCCTAAACGCTTCCCCAGGGAGGCGTTTGGGGGGCATTCTGACCAGATGCCTGAAAACACCTGATCTGGCTCCTCTCGTTGTGGAGGAGCAGCTGCTTTACTCTGAGCTATTCCTGAATGACAGAGCTACTCACCCTATCTCTTAAGAAGAAACCCGCACCCCACGGAGGAAACTCATTTCGGCAGCTTTTACCCGTGATCTTGTCCTTTCCAAATCTCATGACCATAGGTGAGCAAAGGCTGAGATCGACCAGTAAATTGAGAGGTTTACCTTCTGGCTGAGCTCCTTCTTCACCTCGACAGACCGATACAGGGTCTGCATCACTGTAGCTGCTGCACCGATTGTAAATGGTAAATGGGTTATACTTGTGTAGCACTTTTTTACCTTCAAGGTACTGAAATTGCTTTGACACTATTTCCACATTCACACACTAACGGTGAAAGCTGCCATGCAAGGCCCTAATCAAGACCTATCAGAAACAAGGGTGAAGTGTCTTGCTCAAGGATACAACTGTCGTGACAAGGATGGCAGAAGGTGGAAAAAGTAACCCCCAAGTTCCTAGCACAGCCACTCTACCAAGCAAGCCACGCCGGTCCCCGATCCGCTTGTCGATCTCACGATCCACTCTTCCCCCGCTAGTAAACAAGACCCAGAGGTACTTGAACTCCTCCAGTGGGGACAGGACCTCATCCCCAACCCGGAGATGGAACTCCACCCTTTTCCGGGCGAAAACCATTGACTCGGACTTGGAAGTTTTCATTCTCATCCCAGTCCCTTCACACTCATCTGCGAACCTATCCAGTGAGAGCTGGAGATCCTGGTCAGATGAAGCCAACAGGCCCACACCATCCGCAAAAAGCAAAGACTTAATTCTTCAGCCACCAAACCGGATCCTCTCAACACCCTGATGATGCAGTCAATTGTCACTGGAAACAGGTCCGACTTACAGCCGGCAATGCGGCAGTAATGCGGCAGTAATGCGACCAAGCTCTGACATGTCATCATACAGGGTGTTGACCGCCACAATCAGGCGGTCCATTACCCCATACTTTCTAAGCACTCTCCACAGGACTTCCCAAGGGACACGGTCGAATGCCTTCTCCAAGTCCACAGAGCACATTTAGACTGGTTGGGAAAACTCCCATGCACTCTCAAGGATCCTGCCGAGAGTTTAGAGTTGGTCTACAATTCCACGACCAAGACGAAAACCACACCGCTTCTCCTTAATCCGAGGTTCGACTATCCGACGTAGCCTCCTCTACAGTACTGATTAGACCTTACCGGGAAGGCTGAGGAGTGTGATCCCATGATAGCTGGAACACACCCTCCAGTCCCCCTTTTTAAATAGAGGAACCACCACCCCCAGTCCGCCAATCCAGAGGCACCGGCCCCAATGTCCATGCAATGCTGCAGGGTTTTGTCAACCACGACCGCCTCGCAGCATCCATAACCTTACGGAACTCCGAGCAGATTTAATCCACGGCTGGGCCCTGCCACCGAGGAGCTTCCTAACTCCCTTGACAAACTCAGCCCCAGAAATAGGAGAGCCCATCGCAGAGTCCCCAGGCAATGATTCCTCATTGGAAGACGTGTGGTGGGATTGAAGAGGTCTTTGAAGTCTTCCTTCCATCAATCCACAACATCCCCACTCGACATCAGCAGAACACAGTCCCCACTATACACGGTGTAACAGTGCACTGCTTCCCCGCCTGAGGTGGTGAATGGTGGTTCAAAATCGCTTCGAAGCTATCCGGAAGTCGTTCTCTGAACTCCTCCATGTCTGAGTTTTAGTCTCTGCAACTGCCAAAGCCGCACACCACTTGGCCTATTGGCACCTGTCCGCTGCCTCCGGAGTTCCATGAGCCAAAAGGAACCAAAGGACTCCTTCTTCAGCTTGACGGCATCCCTCACCGTTAGTGTCCACCAGCGGGTTCTGGGATTACCGCCACAGCAGGCAGCAACCACAGCTCCGATAGGCAGCCAAGTCCACTCTGACTCAATATCCTTCACCTCCCTATTAACATGTTCAAAGTTCTCCTGGAAGTGGGAATTGAAACTCTCTCTGACGAGAGACTCTACCAGACACTCGCAGCAGACCCTCACTATTGGGCTTGCAAGGTCTGTCCGGCATCTGCCCAACACCATTAGAGCCGACTCACCACCACGTGGTGATCTGTTTAAAGCTCCGCCTTTCTTCATCAGAGTGTCCAAAACATACGACCTCAAATCTGATGGTACAACCACAAAGTCAATAATCGAATCCTATATATTTTTGTATTGTGGAATATCGGAAAAGGCATGATCAAGTGGAATTACTCAAAAATTGTAGGTATGAAAACCACTAACCTATTTATTAATAACAGCCTGGAAAGTATTTATGCTGTCTGTAAGTTGAAGTGGAGTGGTAATTTGTTTTTTGTCTATTTGCCGACACCTAGTGTTCATAATAATTCATGAAGTTCAGCTCATGACGCAGCAAGTTGAATGATGTCTTCCAAGCACACAAAGTTGGTCTTTTCTTGTATTTTAGTCAAGTCATATACAAAAAGTAAACATGGTAGGATACACTGTGAGCTACTCTGAGCTAGCAGCTACACAGCAGCTAAGCACACAATAGCACACGAGCTAGAAATACTTAGTAAGTGTCCGTAATTGAACAATATTGCAGGCTAAAACGGCACGTGTCAACATAAACAAGTGTCCAATAACTATAGTTGTAGGTCTTCAAGGCAGAAGGGTATTAGAAAGTATCGAGTAACAAACGTGTCCACATCATTCAACTTGCTGCGTCATGAGCTGAACTTCATGAAATATTCTGACCACTAGTTGTCGACAAATAGACAAAAAACTAATTACTACTCCACTTCAACCCATGGACAGCGTAAATACTTTCCACACGGTTATTAATAAATAGGTTAGTGATTTTCATACCTACAATTGTTGAGTAATTTCACTTGATCATACCTTTTCCGATATTCGATATGATTCGATGATTGACTTTGTGGATGTACCATCGGATTTGAGGTTGCATGTTTTGGACACTCTGAAGAGAGAGGCGGAGTATACTCCCAACTGAGTATGCGATCACACCATAAGGCCAGCTAGAAGGCCTTACTGACAACAACTTGTGATCTGATTGGCTATCACAACTGTCTGTTAAATGTTTGTGTGTGTTCACTTACAGTGCACGGACGCCTGCATTGTTGATTCAGAAGGCCTCAGGCAGATTTAGTACAGCATGGCAACATAAGTTAGCTGAATTCTGATTGGATACAAACTCTAACCTAAAAACAACATCACTGGAAAGAGTATAGTATATTATGACATGAAGAGAATATGAATACTTTAAGATATTACCGGAAAGTAAATTAAAAATTAATTATGATCATGATTTCTGGTTACGTTAGGCCATCAGAGAAGGCCTTGCGGGCCCTGACCCCTTGTCCAAACACCAAAAAACTTTTAATATTGTTAACTTTAACTCTTGGTCGGCAATATTTTCAATAATGACGTTTGTTGTCTTTGTTAACAATTTGTGTTGCCATTTATTTATTTTATTTAATCACAGCTACTCAATTTTGTTTAAATCCACTTAATGGCAGTACCGATATCTCTCATGTAGCGTTCCGCCCCCACCCAACGCAGATACTGAATCCTAAACTGATGAGCATAAAGCTAATGAGCGAAGCACAAATAAAGATGAACCGTTTTTCCCCCCTCATCCTTGTGGCGCCCTTTCGAGAATATCGCCCTGGGCACTTGCCTGTGTGGCCCATAGGTCAAGATGTGCTAAGCATTTAACATTTTTTAACAAAAACAAGCCTGACAGAAGGAATCGATGTTAGCGTGACATTTAACGTTTTCACTTTTTGTGCATCAAAATAGGCCGCAGGCCAATAAAATCAAGTTGTGGGGTTAAAGGCCTACTGAAACCCACTACTACCCACCACGCAGTCTGATAGTTTATATATACGTCGGCGGCTACATCCAGCGGCCTGTGAAGCAGGGGAGTCTAGTAGCAGCGGGGGCCGTCTACGGAGCAGACGCCAGCGGTGTGATCGGAAACGCGGATGCCGAGCGGGGCTTAAAACAAAGCAGAGGGCTAATCCCCACAGAACACCACTTCCCTCCATCCTGAAGACGGATTTAGATGAAAGATGCGAGACTACTGGTCTGGGTAAGGAGTCTGTTAAATTAGAACAAGTTTTTTCTGCTTTGAGTGTTTCAGAGTTGGACATGTGTTTTACCGAGGTGGCTAACTATGATGCGTGCAGTTTATCAAAGCAACAAACAAACAATCGAAAAATCCCCGTTACTGAGGTGGCTAACTATGATGCGTGCAGTTTATCAAAGCAACAAACAAACAATCGGAAAATCCCCGTTACTGAGGTGGCTAACCATGATGCGTGCAGTTTATCAAAGCAACAATCAAACAATCGGAACATTCCCGTCGTATCAATTCCTAGATATGGTCGTAATTATACTGAATGCACTGGGCATAATAAACACAACATTGTTAATATTGCTACTACGGATAATTTGATCAAAAATTCCCTAAAACAGCCCACTACCTATAATATAGGTTTTTTAAACATAAGATCATTGTCTCCCAAAACGTTGTTAGTTAATGATATCATCAGAGACAACAATCTTAACGTCATCGGTCTCAGCGAAACCTGGCTTAAACCAAACGACTTTTTTGCGCTAAATGAGGCATGTCCTCCTAACTTTACACATGCACATATTGCCCGTCCGCTTAAAAGGGGTGGGGGGGTCGCACTAATATACAACGAAAACTTTAACCTTAGTCCTAACATAAATAATAAATATAAATCGTTTGAGGTGCTTACTATGAGGTCTGTCACACCGCTGCCTCTACACCTGGCTGTTATCTACCGCCCCCCAGGGCCCTATTCGGACTTTATCAATGAATTCTCAGAGTTCGTTGCTGATTTAGTGACACACGCCGATAATATAATCATAATGGGGGACTTTAATATCCATATGAATACCCCATCGGACCCACCGTGCGTAGCGCTCCAGACTATAATTGATAGCTGTGGTCTCACACAAATAATAAATGAACCCACGCATCGCAACAGTAATACGATAGACCTAGTGCTTGTCAGGGGTATCACCGCTTCCAAAGTTACGATACTCCCGTATACTAAAGTATTGTCCGATCATTACCTTATAAAATTCGAGGTTCAGACGCATGTTCGTCAAACTAATAATAACTGCTATAGCAGCCGCAACATTAATACGGCCACAACGACAACTCTTGCTGACCTACTGCCCTCGGTAATGGCACCATTCCCAAAATATGTGGGCTCTATTGATAACCTCACTAACAACTTTAACGACGCCCTGCGCGAAACCATTGATAACATAGCACCGCTAAAGTTAAAAAAGGTTCCAAAAAAGCGCACCCCGTGGTTTACAGAAGAAACTAGAGCTCAGAAATTATTATGTAGAAAGCTGGAACGCAAATGGCGCACGACTAAACTTGAGGTGCACCATCAAGCATGGAGTGATGGTTTAATAACTTATAAACGCATGCTTACCTTAGCTAAAGCTAATTATTACTCAAATCTCATCCACCGTAATAAAAACGATCCTAAATTTTTGTTTAGTACGGTAGCATCGCTAACCCAACAAGGGACTCCTTCCAGTAGCTCCACCCACTCAGCTGATGACTTTATGCAATTCTTTAGTAAGAAAATTGAAGTCATTAGAAAGGAGATTAAAGACAATGCGTCCCAGCTACAACGGGGTTCTATTAACACTGACACGATTGTATATACGGCGGATACTGCCCTCCAAAATAGTTTCTCTCGTTTTGAGGAAATAACATTAGAGGAATTGTTACAACGTGTAAATGGAATAAAACAAACAACATGTTTACTTGACCCTCTTCCTGGGAAACTGATCAAGGAGCTCTTTGTATTATTAGGTCCATCAGTGCTAAATGTTATAAACTTATCACTTTCCTCGGGCACTGTTCCCCTAGCATTCAAAAAAGCGGTTATTCATCCTCTTCTTAAAAGACCTAACCTCGATCCTGACCTCATGGTAAACTACCGACCGGTGTCTCACCTTCCCTTTATTTCAAAAATCCTCGAAAAAATTGTTGCGGATCAGTTAAATGAACACTTAGCGTCTAACAATCTATGTGAAACCTTTCAATCCGGTTTCAGGGCAAATCACTCGACGGAGACAGCCCTCGCAAAAATGACTAATGATCTATTGCTAACGATGGATTCTGATGCGTCATCTATGTTGCTGCTCCTCGATCTTTGCGCTGCTTTCGATACTGTCGATCATAATATTTTATTAGAACGTATCAAAACACGAATTGGTATGTCAGACTTAGCCCTGTCTTAGTTTAACTCTTATCTTACTGATAGGATGCAGTGTGTCTCCCATAACAATGTGACCTCGGACTACGTTAAGGTAACGTGTGGAGTTCCCCAGGGTTCGGTCCTTGGCCCTGCACTCTTCAGCATCTACATGCTGCCGCTAGGTGACATCATACGCAAATACGGTGTTAGCTTTCACTGTTATGCTGATGACACCCAACTCTACATGCCCCTAAAGCTGACCAACATGCCGGATTGTAGTCAGCTGGAGGCGTGTCTTAATGAAATTAAACAATGGATGTCCGCTAACTTTTTGCAACTCAACGCCAAAAAAACGGAAATGCTGATTATCGGTCCTGCTAGACACCGAACTCTATTTAATAATACAACTCTAACATTTGACAACCAAACAATTAAACAAGGTGACACGGTAAAGAATCTGGGTATTATCTTCGACCCAACTCTCTCCTTTGAGGCACACATTAAAAGCGTTACTAAAACGGCCTTCTTTCATCTCCGCAATATCGCTAAAATTCGCTCCATTCTGTCCACTAAAGACGCTGAGATCATTATCCATGCGTTTGTTAAGTCTCGCCTCGACTACTGTAACGTATTATTTTCGGGTCCCCCCATGTCTAGCATTAAAAGATTACAGTTGGTACAAAATGCGGCTGCTAGACTTTTGACAAGAACAAGAAAGTTTGATCACATTACGCCTGTACTGGCTCACCTGCACTGGCTTCCTGTGCACTTAAGATGTGACTTTAAGGTTTTACTACTTACGTATAAAATACTACACGGTCTAGCTCCATCCTATCTTGCCGATTGTATTGTACCATATGTCCCGGCAAGAAATCTGCGTTCAAAGGACTCCGGCTTATTAGTGATCCCCAAAGGCCAAAAAAAGTCTGCGGGCTGTAGAGCTTTTTCATTTCGGGCTCCAGTACTCTGGAATGCCCTCCCGGTAACAGTTCGAGATGCCACCTCAGTAGAAGCATTTAAGTCTCACCTTAAAACTCATTTGTATACTCTAGCCTTTAAATAGACTCCCTTTTAGACCAGTTGATCTGCCGTTTCTTTTCTTTTTCTTCTATTTCCCACTCTCCTTTGTGGAGGGAGTCCGGTCCGATCCGGTGGCCATGTACTGCTCGCCTGTGTATGGGCTGGGGACATCTCTGCGCTGCTGATCAGCCTCCCCTTGGGATGGTTTCCTACTGGCTCCGCTGTGAACAGGACTCTCGCTGCTGTGTTGGATCCGCTTTGGACTGGACTCTCGCGACTGTGTTGGATCCATTATGGATTGATCTTTCACAGTATTATGTTCTCATATGTTCTCATAGTCATCAGTATCATCAGTATCACAGTATCATGTTCTCATAGTCATCATTGTAACCGACGTCCCACTGGGTCATTATTGTCACCGATGTCCCACTGGGTGTGAGTTTTCCTTGCCCTTATGTGGGCCTACCGAGGATGTCGTAGTGGTTTGTGCAGCCCTTTGAGACACTAGTGATTTAGGGCTATATAAGTAAAAATTGATTGATTGATTGATATCAGTGATGAAATATTAACATTGCAACACATGCCAATACGGCCTTTTTAGTTTACTAAATTGCAATTTTAAATTTCCCGGGACTTTTTTCTTGAAAACGTCGCGTAATGATGACGTGTACGCGTGACGTCACAGCTGTTATGAATACGAGCGCTGCACACACACACAGCTAAAAGTCGTCTGCTTTAACGGCATAATTACACAATATTTTGGAGATCTGTGTTGCTGAATCTTTTTGCAATTTGTTCAATTAATATTGGAGAAGTCAAAGTAGAAAGACGGAGTTGGGAAGCTTTAGCCTTTAGCCACACAAACACACGGTGATTCCTTGTTTAAAATTCACGGAGGTGAAACTTTCCTATGGATCAGAGCGGACATGGATCCCGATTACATGTCAACCAGCAGGTTTCGGTGAGAAATTTGTGGTTAAAAAGTCGCCTGGATATCAGCTGAGCTTGTGCCTCCCGTACAGCTGCTGTTGACTTCCCCGAGACACTGCGCGTCAACACCCGGCCGTGGACGTACACTTCCGACTATCAGGTACTGTTAAACTCACTAAAACACTAGCAACACAATGGAACGATAAGAGATTTCCCAGAATTATCCTAGTAAATGTCTCTAAAAACATATGAATCAGTCTCAATGCAACGCGATTGCAATCGTGTTTTTTTTTTTTTTTTTTTTTAGTCCGTCGCTATCAATATCCTCAAACACGAATCTTTCATTCTCGTTCAAATTAATGGGGAAATTGTTGTTTTCTCAGTCGGAATAGCGGTTTTTGTTGGAGGCTCCCATTAAAATCAATGTGAATATATGAGGAGCCATCAACATGTGACGTCATCGTCTGTGAATTACGGTAGAAGCAGGGCTTTTCTCCAGTTGCGAACTTTATCGTGGATGTTCTCTACTAAATCCTTTCCGCAAAAATATGGCAATATCGCGAAATGATCAAGTATGACACATAGAATGGACCTGCTATCCCCGTTTAAATAAGAAAATCTAATTTCAGTAGGCCTTTAAAATGGCCGCTAGTCCGAACTTTTGACATCATATTATGCAGGAGAGATAGTTTTATGATTCATTTTAGCAAAGATATTCCACTTTTTTCTCCCAATAATAAAGTATTGCTACTTCCTTTGGGCTTATCATCATTATCTGTCTATTTGTTTTTGTTTTTTACTTATGCAGAAGAAGCATTTTGTGCCAAACACACTTCTCGACAGTGCAGTTTACACTCCACACAAATGCCTAGCTTACCCAGTCATGCTCCTTTATGCAGCCTCATTTCTTACCATTTGTTCCCGCAGCCTTCAGGAGACAAAGTATACGCTGATAAACGGGGGCCGCACTTCCAGCGTGCAGGGAAGTATAGCTCGGGTGTCGACTGAGTGGCTTTTAAACGACACTAAAAGCCACCAAGGTGACTTGTAATGATTTTCACGCAAGGTATGTCGCGGCAATATCCTCTCACATCCTTGCTCGAAGAGCATCAAGAAAGAAAGATGGGCTCCTATATCTAAATGAATTTAAAAATGAAACTTTGAATGCAATCCCCCAAATTGATGTACTGGTGTTGCAGGCCTATCTAGAATATTACCACCGCTTCTTCTTTCATGACCGTAACATTTGTGCAACATGTTTGATAAAAATCTTCTGAAAACTTTTTTTTCCAAAAATGATATGACTTTAAGGAGCTACTGAAAGATAATAACAGGCATAGTGTCATGTTTTATTCCTCTTTTGGGGACAAATAATTACATACATTTATTTATGAATAAATAACATATATAGTAAATATATACACTTACTTTACTATATTCATTCATTGCTATACATAGATTTACAGCAGGGGTGTTCAAACTCTTTGACTTCAATCAATCAATCAATGTTTATTTATATAGCCCCAAATCACAAATGTCTCAAAGGACTGCACAAATCATTACGACTACAACATCCTCGGAAGAACCCACAAAAGGGCAAGGAAAACTCACACCCAGTGGGCAGGGAGAATTCACATTCAGTGGGACGCCAGCGACAATGCTGACTATGAGAAACCTTGGAGAGGACCTCAGATGTGGGCAACCCCCCCCCTCTAGGGGACCGAAAGCAATGGATGTCGAGCGGGTCCAACATGATACTGTGAAAGTTCAATCCATAGTGGCTCCAAGACAGCAGCGAGAGTCCCGTCCACAGGAAACCATCTGAAGCGGATCAGCAGCGTAGAGATGTCCCCAACCGATACAGGCGAGCGGTCCATCCTGGGTCCCGACGAGCGGTCCATCCTGGGTCTCGACTCTGGACAGTCAGTACTTCATCCATGGTCATCGGACCGGACCCCCTCCACAAGGGAGGGGGGGACATAGGAGAAAGAAAAGAAGCGGCAGATCAACTGGTCTAAAAAGGAGGTCTATTTAAAGGCTAGAGTATACAAATGAGTTTTAAGATGAGACTTAAATGCTTCTACTGAGGTAGCATCTCGAACTGTTACCGGGAGGGCATTCCAGAGTACTGGAGCCCGAACGGAAAACGCTCTATAGCCCGCAGACTTTTTTTTGAGCTCTAGGAATCACTAATAAGCCGGAGTCTTTTGAACGCAGATTTCTTGCCGGGACATACGGTACAATACAATCGGCAAGATAGGCTGGAGCTAGACCGTGTAGTATTTTATACGTAAGTAATAAAACCTTAAAGTCACATCTTAAGTGCACAGGAAGCCAGTGCAGGTGAGCCAGTACAGGCGTAATATGATCAAACTTTCTTGTTCTTGTCAAAAGTCTAGCAGCCGCATTTTGTACCAACTGTAATCTTTTAATGCAAGACATGGGGAGACACGAAAATAATACGTTACAGTAATCGAGACGAGACGTAACAAACGCATGGATAATGATCTCGGCGTCTCTAGTGGACAAAATGGAGCGAATCCTAGCGATATTACGGAGATGAAAGAAGGCCGTTTTAGTAACGCTTTTAATGTGTGACTCAAAGGAGAGAGTTGGGTCGAAGATAATACCCAGATTTTTTACAGAGTCACCTTGTTTTATTATTTGGTTGTCAAATGTTAAAGTTGTATTATTAAATAGAGGTCGGTGTCTAGCAGGACCGATAATCAGCATTTCCGTTTTTTTGGCATTAAGTTGCAAAAAGTTAGCGGACATCCATTGTTTAATTTCATTAAGACACGCTTCCAACTGACTACAGTCCGGCGTGTTGGTCAGCTTTAGGGGCATGTAAAGTTGGGTGTCATCAGCATAACAGTGAAAGCTAATACCGTATTTGCGTATGACGTCACCTAGCGGCAGCATGTAGATGCTGAAGAGTACAGGGCCAAGGACCGAACCCTGGGGAACTCCACACGTTACCTTAACATAGTCCGAGGTCACACTGTTATAGGAGACGCACTGCATCCTATCAGTAAGATAAGAGTTAAACCATGACAGGGCTGAGTCTGACATACCAATTCGTATTTTGATACGCTCTAATAAAATATTATGATCGACGGTATCGAAAGCAGCGCTAAGATCGAGGAGCAGCAACATAGATGACGCATCAGAGTCCATCGTTAGCAATAGATCATTAGTCAGTTTTGCGAGGGCTGTCTCAGTCGAGTGATTTGCCCTGAAACCGGATTGAAAGGTTTCACATAGATTGTTAAACGCTAAGTGCTCATTTAGCTGCTCCGCAACAATTTTTTCGAGGATTTTCGAAATAAAGGGAAGGTGAGACACCGGTCGGTAGTTTACCATGAGGTCAGGATCGAGGTTAGGTCTTTTAAGGAGAGGATGAATAACCGCTTTTTTGAATGCAACGGGAACAGTGCCCGAGGAAAGTGATAAGTTTATAATATTTAGCACTATGAATGCAATCCCCCAAATTGATGTATTTTGAGATCCTGGGTCTCGACTCTGGACAGTCAGTACTTCATCCATGGTCATCGGACCGGACCCCCTCCACAAGGGAGGGGGGGACATAGGAGAAAGAAAAGAAGCGGCAGATCAACTGGTCTAAAAAGGAGGTCTATTTAAAGGCTAGAGTATACAAATGAGTTTTAAGATGAGACTTAAATGCTTCTACTGAGGTAGCATCTCGAACTGTTACCGGGAGGGCCCGGAGCTCTGGCGCCCCCGGGCGACGTGCCATAACTGAGAAACCCTATGTCGTGGATGTGGCAAAACAAAAAAACAAAACAAAAAAAGCCATCAATCTGTCAATCCTTTCCGTGTCCGGGCCAGGTAAGGTTCCCCATGTTGAGTCAAATTAAGCCGCAGGCTCCACTCCTGGTGGTGCCCTTCCGTCAATTCCTTTCCTCGCTCAATAAAAACACACCATTATTTCTGTCTTCATTATTAGACAAAATATATGCCGATCATCAAAACGTTCACAATACAAGGAAAAGATGCATATGTTAAATTTAGCACATGCAATGTGATTTATCAACACTCATCACCATTTTAGGAGCCCCAGAAATACGTGCAAACTGGCAGTTCTATACACGGCTGATGTACTGCTTGGGGGCCACATTGAGCTAAAACAATTTGGATGAGGGTCGATGGCATGTAAAGTAACTATGTGTGTGCGTGTGTGTGTGTGCATGTATTACAATACGATGTATAATATAATTGATTTAATTGGATATTGAGTTTGTGATAGTTTGACTCCCACCTTAGTTACTTCCGTGACGATCTTTTAAAGTTTTGTAATCAATCAGAAATATCAAGCAGCTAAAATGCGACAAAAATGGATAAATGTGGAGAGTGTTTTACATTTTCCCCATCATGCACTATAATGGATTTAATTAGGAGTAATTTGGAAACATGTTATGGAGTGTTAACATTTTTTTATAATATCCACACTGTTCACTAAGCATGTGTGTTGACTTTTATGTTAGTTGCATTTTTTTGCACCATGATTAGGGAAGGTTGTTTGGGGTGTTTCATATAAGTACTGTAATGCTGTGTTATTCTTATTTCGTGGGCCAAATTGAAGAGGCTGACGGGTCGCACTTGGCCCACGGTCTGTACTTTGGACACCTGTTATTTACAGCTTTGTTTCTTCCTGTACCTTGTGGGAGACACAGAGCCTGATTTACTAAAGGTTTGCCTGTACTAAAACACGTGCAAGTGCCTGATAGCACACCCAAAGATGATCCACGGAACATGTGCAAAGTGGATCGCGTCTGTTAAGTGAGTGGAATGAGGCATAAAATCAATTTTGCGTTTCTGTCTTCATTATTAGACAAAATATATGCCGATCATCAAAACGTTCACAATACAAGGAAAAGATGCATATGTTAAATTTAGCACATGCAATGTGATTTATCAACACTCATCACCATTTTAGGAGCCCCAGAAATACGTGCAAACTGGCAGTTCTATACACGGCTGCAGGATCAGTGCTCGCACTGCAGACACACGATGGACAGAAGAGAATCCTCCGTCATACTACAGTGTGTGTGTGTGTGTGTGTGTGTGTGTGTGTGTGTGTATTGAAAAATTTGGGACGTTTAGTAATAAAGTGTTTTATCGTCCATTCGGCAATTCCCTTTTATAATTCTATAGCTGCTGATTAAAACAAATTTATTAGATATTTTTTGTTGTGTGCTGGCTTTTTTTTTTTTTTTGTCATTCGTTTTTTATTTATTTAGGAAGTATGTCCTGTTGATGCGATTCACAGCTTGTCAGTGTGCATATGTTTTTGTTATCTATGTCACGATGTACTTTTTAGAAAAGGTGTTACTGATTAACCTCTTAAGTCCCAAGCTAAGTTAAGTTTACATGCTTTTTTTATTTCTCTTTGCTACGGTCTGGTGGAATCCATCAGGCTGTCTGGGTCCAAATGAACAAATCTAGCCAATTACTGTTGGGAGGTCAATCAGTGAGAGTGAAATTACAGTACACTGCTGTTTGTGCACTATGTTGCAAAGATAAACGATCCGATACAAACAATGTAATACTGCTGAGAAGTTCTCAAACTAACTTTGTCAAGAAAAGTAAGCCAGCAGAAAGTTTCTCATTCAGGAAGAAATGGCACAGTATGACAAAGTCCAGGCTGAAAGCATCTTTTTGACATCATTCCCTCTTTTATACATGGCAGCTGGGGGTCACCATCTGAGTGCCTCACCTGTTGCTAAATGTCAATAAATTCTCTCAGGATCGATATCTTGCGCTATGATCAAGGTGCAAAGCGCAGGTCGCTCTCTGCTATTGCGCATCAAGCACTTTGAGGGCGTTGTAAACCGTCTGCGACCAATAAAAACACACCATTAAAGGAGAGGATGTATTGCATGTCGAGTGCATTGGCACTTCCTTGTTGATGAATTCGGTGAAGATTGAACGCAATCAGCTGTGGGCTGTTTGCTGGATGGATGATAATAAAAAAAAAAAAAAAAACAGGTTCCTTTTGTGATCTGTTCCAGGGTCAAACTGCCAGTATTTGGGATGGGTATTAAATTTGGTACTTTTATTTGCACCAACCGGATTCTTTTTTTTTAATTTTTTTTAAATACATTTATTAATCAATCCAACAAAACAATACATAACAATGCAATCAAATTCCAAAACCAAACCCGACCGAGCGACATTCAGAATAGCAATAAACAGAGCAATTGAGGACACACAAACACGACACGGTACAATCCAAAAGTAGTGAAACAAAAATGAATATTATCACCATTATCCAACCGGATTCGATATCTATTCACGTAAAATCAAACGGTGCCATATTTAGATAACTTTGTTGCACAAGACTTCACATCCGATTGTAGACGAAACACCAGCTCAAACAATTGGCGGGGAAACTAGCACTCAAGTATCACTCATAACGGACAAAACCAAACTCTCTCCAGCAGAAAATGAGCCCACATTTTTGAATGAAAGAAATTGCTCTTCTAAATGTGTCCACAAGATTTTGCAATTGCAATTCTTTGTATCTTTGTAGATGATGCTACATATGTAAAAAAAAATAAACCACATTATGCTAGTACATCAGTCGAGGAAAATGAACTACATAAATACCATCCATCCATCCATCCATCCATTTTCTACCGCTTATTCCCCTTTGGGGTGGCGGGGGCCGCTGGTGCCTATCTCAGCTACAATTGGGCGGAAGGCGGAGTACAGCCTGGACAAGTCGCCACCTCATCGCAGATAAATACCATCCTGTAATTTTATTTTGATATTTTTTTTCTATCTTGATAGGTTGAAAATTAAGACTAATGAGTTGACTGATGAACATTATCACATCATTTATTCAGAGAGCATAAATAACGACAAAAAGATGGTCTACTTTTAACCGCAACATGTAAGTGTAAAAACGCCCCTACAACATTATCATTTGTACATTTCCAGAATGTGATTGTTCTATTTTTAAACAAAGAAAAAAAGTTGTCTTTATTTTTAAGTTATCGTGCCGTGATTTTACCAATCCGGCCAACTTGGGAGTGGATTTTTCTCCATGCGGCCCCCGATCTAACATAAGTTTGACACCCCTGGTCTACAGGTAATGTTGCAATATCAGAGCCAACAAAGCAAGTATGTCTGAAAAAAAAAAAACCCAAACAAAACGGAAGTCATCGTTATGTACTTACTAGCTGCAGAAGCTATGTCTGCAATCAGCTAGCCGTTGTAAGTTATTAAAACTTACACAGACACTTTTAAATGTCTTACAATATTAGCTAATGCTAACGATGCTAGCTTCATTACATCCTGATAGCACATCCAAATATGCATGATAACACTCCTACACACATCACACACGGGAGGGTTTAGTATGTATAAACAATTTTAGTTAGAGTAGACTAAAACTTACAAACAACACTTGGAGTGATGAATAAATCATTTTTACGAGTAAAAACGCTATGAACAGCTCGAAGACTGAACGCCACTTCTACTTCCGGTTGTTGAAAGATCTCGTTGGAATTATACTGCAGCACCTGGATTGAGCAAACTCGTCCAAAAGAGCAAACAGTAAAACACATTTTTACTGTTTTTTTTAATTTAATTTTATTTTTGTAATAAAATTATTTTTTATTATGGCCATCCATAAATTAAACACTCCATCTTATAAGTCGCAGTGTTCAGAGTCTAGGAAAACCCTAGCGGCTTATAGTCCGGAAATTACGGTAATTAAAGTTAAAAAAGCAAGTGTGTATTAGGTACAATACTTAGAGTATAAACACTTTGTATGGCACACTTTGATACTAGCCTGGCACATTCAGCTTAATGGCAAAAGCTACTTCCGAGGCAACACACCGTAGCCTACACACACTGCAACTGCATGCAAAGTCTACTATATAATACTTGCAAATGTGACTCTGAAATATATTAAGTAAACTTAACAACTGGACAGCACAGTTATCAATTCAGCTCATTGTTTGAATATTACAATAAATTTAATTTAATTTCCAAATAACATATATTAATACACACAAAAAAGTTTCAAAAAGTCATACTGTTGTGTACTGGTATCAATTTTCAGCTATAGTTTCAAATGTAAAAATTATCCATCACTGGTCAGTATCATAACAATCTCAAGGAGATTTTACTATTTATGACATTTATTGTCCGAATGACATAACTGTCAAAATAACAGTTTTAAATTTAAAGACATTAGCATTAAGTAATTAAAACATTTTTTTGTTTAAAAATGAAAAAGCAAAACAATGAATGATAATCTATTTTGTATAATCCTCTTCAGTTTTGTTCTTTTTTTTTCTTCAAATAGTGAAACCAGCCCTTTTTTTTTGGCAAAAGGTAGTGCAAGAAGCAAAATAAAGCAGGTTACTTAGGGGACAGTGATGTTTTATTGTGTAATAGAGCCGCAAACAACCTGGAAGCCGGCTGATTTCCCCTCTTGTGTGGCCACACGCAGTCCGAACTTAATAAAAAGTGTTGTTAGTCCGTCCCCTCCCCGATGGTCATTGCGGAATGATGCAGCATCTTGTAGCACTGGCATGAAGTATGACATTGTTAGACACAAACTCTAATGAGGCGTGAAATCAATATGTACACTCCTGCTTCACCCAGGGCATGCTGGGTAATGGAGTGTCAGGAGCGCTTTGCGGCGGTTTTAATCACAAAGTCCTTGGAATAGCTCCCTGTAAACTACTCCCCGAGATGTGCGCAGGGGGTTGTGTATGTTGCACCTGTGATTACTTTGGCCATAATTGAAGCTAACCATGTGTCAATGGGCCGGCATGGAGCTGTGCCGCCCTGCGTGAGTTTAGTACGAGTCCGACTGTGCGAGCCGTGTTATCAGTGGGCTAGCATAGCTCCCCTACCTGCTTTGGTTTCATTAGCCTCTAAGGCTACATAGGACTCCTACTATGCAAGCAGTGTTCTTACTAATCACTGCCTGCACCTTCAGACATCCCCCTCCCTACTTTCTGAATGCTAATGCTATTGCAGCTCACATCGCTTGCATGCTGATTGACTTTTTAGCATTAGTGTGGAAAAGAACCCACAGGAATCCTGAATGCTCTTAAAGGCCTACTGAAATGTGATTTTCTTATTTAAACCAGGATAACAGGTGCATTCTATGTGTCATACTTGATCATTTCGCGATATTGCCATATTTTTGCTGAAAGGATTAGTAGAGAGCATCGACGATAAAGTTTGCCACTTTTGGTCGCTAATAAAAAAGCCTTGCCTGTACCGGAAGTAGCAGACGATGTGCGCGTGACGTTACCGGTGTGAGGGCTCCTCACATCCTCACATTGTTTATAATGTGAGCCTCCAGCAGTAAGAGCATTTCAAACCGAGAAAGCAACGATTTCCCCATTAATTTTAGCGAGGATGAAAGATTCGTGGATGAAAAAAAGTTAGAGTGAAGCACTAAAAAAAAAAAAAAAAAAAAAAGAGACAGGCTGCAGTGGGAGCGTTTTAGATGTAATTAGACACATTTACTAGGATAATTCTGGAAAATCCCTTATCTGCTTATTGTGTAATAGTATTTTAGTGAGATTATAGTCATACCTAAAAGTCGGATGGTTGCGGTGTACACCAGTGTCTCTGAGATAAGCTGAGGAGCGAAGATCACAGCTGCCATTTTGAGTTGCAGGATGAGGTCACGTAATCCACTCAAGTCTCCGGTAAGAGCTGACTTAATATCACAATTTTCCCATCCAAAAACTTGCTGGTTGACGTAGAGAAACATGTTTGCTTGACCGTTCTGTGTTAAAGCTTCACAACAAACAAAGAAAGACCGGCTGTGTTTCGGTTGCTAAAGGCAGCTGCAATCCTCCGCTTTCCACCAACAGCATTATTCTTTGACATCTCCATTATTAATTGAACAAATTGCAAAAGATTCAGCAACACAGATGTCCAAAATACTGTGTAATTGCGTGATGAAAAGAGACGACTTTTAGCCGTAAGTGGTGCTGGGCTAAAATGTCCCCTCCAACCAATAACGTCACAAACACGCGTCATCATACGCGTCATCATTCAGTAGGAAACTCTGCGGGAAATTTAAAATTGTCATTTAGTAAACTAAACCGGCCGTGTTGGCATGTGTTGCAATGTTAATATTTCATCATTGATATATAAACTATTAGACTGCGTGGTCGGTAGTAGTGGGTTTCAGTAGGCCTTTAAAGTACCATTACAATGGAAAAAAAAGTTGACTATATGCTTAATTGTGTTCCATTGTATCCATTAAACCAGTGTTTTTCAACCACTGTGCCTTGGCACACTAGTGTATCGTGAAATACAGTCTGGTGTGCCATGGGAGATTATGTAATTTCACCGAATTGTAGGAACAGTGTGGTTTTCGTCCTGGTCGTTGAACTGTGGACCAGCTCTATACTCTCGGCAGAGTCTTTGAGGGTGCATGGGAGTTTGCCCAACCAGTCTACATGTCCTTTGTGGACTTGGAGAAGGCATTCAACCGTGTACCTCGGGAAGTCCTGTGTGGAGTGCTCAGAGAGTATGTGGTCTGATTGTGGTGGTCCGCTCCCTGTATGATCAGTGTCAGAGCTTGGTCTGCATCGCCGGCAGTAAGTCAGACCCATTTCCAGTGAGGGTTAGACTCCGCCAAGGCTGCCCTTTGTCACCGATTCTGTTCATAACTTTTATGGACTGAATTTTTAGACACAGTCAAGGTTTGGTGGCTGCAGGATTCAGTCTCCGCTTTTTGCAAACTATGTGGTCCTGATTGCTTCAACTGGCCAGGATCTTCAGCTCTCCCTGGATCGGTTAGCAGCCGAGTGTGAAGTGACTGGGATGAGAATCAGCACCTCCAAGTCCGAGTCCATGATTCCTGCCCAGAAAAGTGTGCATTGCCATCTCCGGGTTGGGGAGGAGATCTTGCCCCAAGTGGAGGAGTTCAAGTACCAAGGAGTCTTGTTCATAAGATTGACAGGCGGTTCAGTGCGGCGTCCTCAGTAATGTGGACGCTGTATCCATCCGTTGTGGTGAAGAAGGAGCTGAGCCGAAAGGCAAAGCTATCAATTTACCGGTCGATCTATGTTCACATTCTCACCTATGGTCATGAGCTTAAATTAAAGCCGCTGCTCCTCCACGTCGAGAGGAGCCAGATGAGGTGGTTCGGGCATTTAGTCAGGATGCCACCTGAACGCCTCCCTGGGGAGGTGTTTCGGGCGCGTCGGACCGGTAGGAGGCCACAGGGAAGACCCAGGACATGTTGGGAAGACTATGTCTCCCGGCTGGCCTGGGAACACCTCGGCATCCCCCATGAGGAGCTGAACAAAGTGGCTGGGGAGAGGGAAGTCTGGGCTTCCCTGCTTAGGCTGCTGCCCCGAGACCTGACCTCGGACAAGCGGAAGAAGATGGATGGATGTATGGATATTTTTTGCAAACTAGTAATTATAATCAGCAAATAATGTGTCATTGTTGAGTGTGTGTGCTGGTTAGAGCTTGGCAGAGTTACCGTGTAATACTCTTCCATATCAGCAGGTGGCAGCAGGTAGCTAATTGCTTTGTAGATGGCGGGATCATGGTTTGTCGTGATCACAATATGCAGACTACAGTGGGAGGCAGTGTGCAGGTAAAACGGTATCTAATGCTTAAACCAAAAATAAACAAAAGGCATTGAAGCTTAGGGAGGGATATGCAAAACTAAACAAAAACTGAACTGGCTGCAAAATAAACAAAAACAGAATGCTGCACAACAGCAACAACTTACAGCGTGTGGAGCAAACGGCGTCCACAAATTACTTCCGTACATGACATGACAATCAACACCAAAATAGGAGCGTAAGCCGATATTGTCAATATCTGCTAAGTTTAATTTTTTAATGTTTTCTGCTGGTGGTGTGCCTCGGGATATTTTCAATTGAAAAAACATGCCTCGACTCAGAAAAGGTTGAAAAAGCACTACATTAAACAAAATCGAATTGTATTTCCAATTCTCAGAGTGTAGAAAATGCCAACATTTCGGACGGCCATTTTTAATATTGCACTGCGAATGTCTTCAGCAATTTCCATAGATTCTACTGACCGTATGTATCAGTAGATCAGTCATACAGGAAAAAACAATCAATCAATCAATCAATCAAAGTTTACTTAATCACAAATGTTTCAAAGGGCTGCACAAGCCACAACGACATCCTCTGCTCAGACCCCACATCAGGGCAAGAAAAAAACTCAACCCAACTTGTGTTTAGGCTCTTCAAAGTTATTCTAGATTATTAATCATGCCTCTTATTTTGATAATACAAAGATTTATCCAAAAATTTAGAAGTTGTTCCTCTCTGACATTTAGTTTATGATGGAGACAAAGACACAGCAACCGAAGACATTGGGTGGATTATGATTAATTCTTCATCTAAACGGGAAGATATAAACATCCTATCAGTCGTCATCGCAGTGAGAGCATACATTGTACAGTAAGCGATCGTTTATTTATGTTCCTAGTTTGTATTTCTTGTTTAGCACTAAACAGTCCAACATGGTGCTATAGTGTTTCACCAAATCCATTTCCAGGCCTTCCTTTTGTTAACAATTTACACAATGTGCCAACTTTTGGGTTTTGTAAATGTACTTTTATATATATATATATATATATATATATAAATATATATATATATGGTTTTATATATTTATGTATGTATATGTATATATATTTGTGTATATATATATATATATATATATATATATATATATATATATATATATATATGTATGTATGTATGTATGTATGTATGTATGTATGTATGTATGTATGTATGTATGTATGTATGTATGTATGTATGTATGTGTGTATATATTTACAAAGCCCGTTTCCATATCAGTTGGTAAATTGTGTTAGATGTAAATATAAACTGATATACAATGACTTGCAAATCCTTTTCAACCCATATTCAGTTGAATGCACTACAAAGACAAGATATTTGATGTTCAAACTCCTAAACTTTTTTTTTTTGCAAAGAATAATTAACTTAAAATTTTATGGCTGCGACACGTGCCAAAGTAGTTGGGAAAGGGCATGTTCACCACTGTGCTACATAACTTTTTCTTTTAACAACACTCAAACATTTGGGAATCGAGGAAACATTTGGGAATTATTGAAGCTTTGAAAGTGGAATTCTTTCCCATTCTTGTTTTATGTAGTTGTTCAACAGTCTGGGGTCTTCGCTGTTGTATTTTACGCTTCATAATGCACCAAACATTTTAGATGGGAGACAGGTCTGGACTGCAGGCGGGCCAGGAAAGTACCCGCACCCCTTTTTTTACGAAGCCACGCCGTTGAAACACGTGCTGAATGTGGCTCTGCATTGTCTTGCTGAAATAACCAGGGGCGTCCATGAAAAAGACGGCGCTTAGATGGCAGCTCAAATTGTTCCAAAACCTGTATGTACTTTTCAGCATTAATGGTGCCTTCACAGATGTGTAAATTGTCCATGCCTTAGGCACTAATGCACCCCCATACCATCACAGATGCTGGCTTTTGAACTTTGCGTCGATAACAGTCTGGCTGGTTTGCTTCCCCTTTTGTCCGGATGACACGATGTCGCATATTTCCAAAAACAGTTTGAAATGTGGACTCGTCAGACCACAGAACACTTTCCCATATTAGATGATCTCGGGCCCAGAGAAGCCGGCGGCCTTTCTGGATATTGTTGATAAATGGCTTTCGCTTTGCATAGTAGAGCTTTAACTTGCACTTACAGATATGTGAAATATGTTTTCTGAAAGTCCATTTTAATTACTTTGGAGGATATGAAAGTATATATTTCTGTTTCAATGTCAGCTTCCATCACCTGTCTTTATGTATTGTGTCTATATTATAAAGCACTACTGCTTTCTCCCTTTAGCAATGTAGATAGATGAATGACTCCTGTGCACTTGGCTGACCGGCGGTGTTGACATGTTCACAGCAAATACAGTCTGATGAAGAATGGTGCTGTCATATCACTTCTCTGGGAAATAAGCGAGATTGCTCCATCGCTGCGTTTTCCTTTCCTATATGTTGAGGCTCCTCACATTCGTCCCTTCTCTCGTTGCGTCAATGGAATTAATGACACGTCCCCACAGAGGAAACATCACGCCATAGCCCCTGCTTCTCCAACCCATTATGCTGGGCGGCAAGTTAAAAATGTGCATCCAGCCGTCGCTAATGAGCTGTGGTTTTGTTGTTTACCGTTAAGTCATTTGGGGTTGCCATGGTGCCCGTCTCTTGCCAAATGTGCCCGTTGTGACGCTATGCGGAAATCCATCAGCGCCATCAGCTCGCAGGCAAAGTTGATTAATGTCATTTCATATCATTTTGTCATTAACTTCTGGTGGAATATTGAATTTGTCTCGCTTCTTCTCATTTCGCTTCTCCCATTCTTGCGGTTATCTGATGGCAGATACAATATAGCCGTGTCAAATGTTGATTGTCAAGATTTGATTTGTGTTGTGGAGATTTTGACACTTTTATTGCTGGTATTTGTATAGAGCAGACATTTTAAAAGTGTCACATTAGATGTAAGAGTAAAGGATGAGCAGAAAATAGTTTTTTTTCCACAAAAAGGGGAGGAACCCTGATATATAATGTATATTTAAAAAACAGTTAACATTTGTGTAACAATATTTCTGGCAAATATTTATTTCTTAGTAAATGGCATGTTTTTTCCCTTCTAAATGCTGCCCCAATGTAAGGAAAATCCAGCTGTGGAATTGTTTCCTCCTTATAAAATGGACCAAAAATACATACGTTGTTTTTGTAGTAGGAATAGAAGTCAGTTAAAAGTAAGACATAACACAAATTAGCAGTTTAGTAGCACATAAAAGACCTGTACATAACCAGATTAAACATACACATTCACCATCAGAATAGCAACTCCTCAGAATGCAGGTCACACCATGCTGTGGGACGGCATTCACAACTGCAAAATTGTTTTATAGTTGATGGGAGCCATGTTCTCCAACCAATATTGCTCAAATTTTACAGACATGTGCTCGACAGTCCCACAAATGTGAATATTTTCTCAAATTAATACCCTAAAGCTACAACGGGTGTTTTGGTAGCAGCAGAACCTAGTAACAAGGAAACAATAATACCTTCTTTTAATGCAGGTCACACGCTGCTGTGGGATAGCTTTCCACCTTTTCAACCAGGTTTTGTCACAATTCTGTTTTGAACAAACAGCATGCCCCCCCCCTGCAAAAATGTTTTATCGTTGATGGCAGTAAAGTTTCTCAACCAATCTTTCTCAAATTTATTGGACATGTTTGTCGATATTTTTTCGATATATTGGGCTTCACGTTGGTAGAGGGGTTAGTGCGTCTGCCTCATAATACGAGGGTCCTGCAGTCCTGGGTTCAATCCCAGGCTCGGGATCTTTCTGTGCGGAGTTTGCATGAGTCCCCCCGTGAATGCGTGGGTTCCCTCCGGGTACTCTGGCTTCCTCCCACTTCCAAAGACATGCACCTGGGGATAGGTTGATTGGCAACACTAAATTGGCCCGAGTGTGTGAATGTCAGAGTGAATTTTGTCCGTCTGTCTGTGTTGGCCCTGCGATGAGGTGGCGACTTGTCCAGGGTGTACCCCGCCTTCCGTCCGATTGTAACTGAGATAGACGCCAGCGCCCCCCGCGACCCCAAAAGGGAATAAGCGGTAGAAAATGGATGGATGGATGGGTGTTGGTCGATACCGTAAATATGTGTACCGAATTTTGTGGGGATTCAACTCAACACCCTGAAGTTATGTAGAGTGTTTATGTAATAGAAGTACAAAACCCAAAACCAGTGAAGTTGGCACGTTGTGTTATTCGTAAATAAAAACAGTATACAATGATTTGCAAATCCTTTCAACTTATATTCAAACAAATAGACCGCAAAGACAAGATATTTAATGTTTGAACTGAGGAACTTGTTTTACATTACATTTGTTTTGAAAATAATCATTGATTTAGTATTTAATGACAGCAACATTTTGCAAAAAAGTTGGCACAGGAGCATTTTTACAACTGTGTTACATGACCTTTCCTTTTAACAACACTCAGTTAATGTTTGGGAACTGAGGAGACCAATTTTTTAAGTGAAATTCTTTCCCATTCTTGATTGATGTACAGTTTAAGTTGTTCAACAGTCCGGGGTCTCGGTTGTGGTATTTTAGGCTTCATATTATGCCACACATTTTCAATGGGAGACAGGTCTGGACTACAGGCAGGCCAGTCTAGTACCCACATTTTTTTACTATGAAGCCACGCAATAGCTCATTGAGAAATGTTGTTCTTAAACTGTTTGACAACTTGCTCACGTATTTGTTCACAAAGTGGTGACCCTCGCCCCGTCCTTATTTGTGAATGACTGCTTTTCATCCAATCATGGCACCCACCTGTTCCCAATTAGCTTGTTCACCTGTGGGATGTTCCAAAAAAGTGTTTGATGAGCATTCTTCAACTTCTTCAGTCTTTTTTTGCCACTTGTGCCAGCTTTTCTGAAACATGTTGCAGGCATCAAATTCCAAATGACCTATTATTTGCAAAAAATAAAAAAGTGTTCCAGTTTGAACGTTAAATATCTTGCCTTTGCAGTCTATCCAATTGAATATAGGTTTAAAAGGATTAGCAAATCATCGTATTCTGTTTTTGTTTACGATTTACACAACGTGGCAACTTTACTGGTTTTGTGTTTTTTAGGAGTAGAATTCAGTAGCGAGGAACAAACAACACTTTTTAGCAATATAGTAGCACATGGAAGACCCATACTTGGCCACCATCAGCCTGGCACCTTCTCTTAATGCAGGTGGGACCACATTCACAAACAGCACGTCCCCCTGCAAATATGTTTTATCGTTGATGCCGGACATTTTTTCCAACCAATCTTGCACACATTTTACAGACATGTGTACAGCAGTCCCCTAAATGTGCGCACCAAATTTTGCAAGGATTGGACTAAACACCTTAAAGTTCACACGGAAGACTTTGTTGTCGGCGTAATATAGGTCGGTAATTAGGAAGAAATAACACCTTTTAGCAGTTAAGTATTGCCTGGAAGAACCATACACCATCAGCCTGGCACTTCCTCCTAATACGGGTCACACACTGCTATGGGACGGCATTCCACCCCTTCAACCAGGAGTTTTCACAACTTGGATTTGAGCAAACCACACATCTAAACAGATTGTTGAGGAGTGGTTTGGCAGGCCTGTCCTCTCTTTACACTCTCATATCCTAACACTCTGATGAACACCTTCAGTGATAAAAAGCCTTGTTTTTGGAGTAATGGCGATGCCACCCTACACTATCACAGTGCCTCTATAACAAATGTACACAGTCCACAAGATGCACCGAAGTCATGTTCCTTGTATTTCAATGTTATTAAACATTATTAAACAATGGTGCAGAAGCCATTGGAGGAATCACTTGCAAACTTTTTGTTTTGTTCTTACCAATTTATCAGTCTGTCCTGAATGTGGACTGGCATTAAAAAAAACAGGCTTCATCTTGCTTCAATCCTTTACCTTTTCCTATTATTGGTATCTCTTGTGTTTTCATGTCGTCTACCCTTCTTTCTAATTCATCCTCTTCACCACCCTTGAACTCTCTCTGGAGACGTTCTTTTCTTACTTGACTTCCTTTCTCTCCCCTGTAACTTTTAAAACAACCTTCCTTTGTATTTCTCACGTTGCCGTCTGTTGTCTGCCGCCTGCAACTTGTCTGTCAGTTGACTTTTTTCTCTTGAGCTCAACCAAATGTTATTAATTTTTTTTCTGGGATCCATTTTGTTTGTGTAACTTTTTATTTGTTTCTTTCAAAAACGCCATACAATATTATGTTGTGCAGAACAGTCCTTGATCGTCTCGTAGCTCTTAAGCGAGATGTGATTGCGTGATGTGCAATTGTTTGCCAAAACACAAGGGGCAGCTTTTTCCTAAAAGTGAGTTACCACAACTCTTGTTGACTAGCTTCCTGTTATTTTAGTGAACAATGGTGGCTGAAGCGACATACAGATGTGGAGCAACTGTCATTTTTATTTTAAATGTAGCTCCTAAAATTCATTGAATGGGGCAAGGAAGTACTGGATTTCTACCAGGTATGAGCCGATCTATCATCTGACCACATGACATTCTCCCAATCCTCTGCTGTATCATCCCTGTATCCATTTTGGTATAAACTCAACTCGTCGTGTTTGGAGGAAGAAGAATACTGAGTTGCATTCCAAGAACACCATACCTACTGTGAAGCATGGGGTTGGAAACATCATGCTTTGGGGCTGTTTTTCTGCTAAGGGGACAGGACGATTGATCCGTGTTAAGGAAAGAATGAATGGGGCCATGTATCGTGAGATTTTGAGCCAAAACCTCCTTCCATCAGTGAGAGCTTTGAATGGTTGACCAAATACTTATTTTCCACCATAAATTACAAATAAATTATTTAAAATTCCTACAATATGAATTCCTGAATTTTGTTTCATATTCTGTCTCTCACAGTTGAAGTGTACCTATGATGAAAATTACAGACCTCAGTCATCATTTTAAGTGGGAAAACTTGCACAATCGGTGGCTGACTAAATACTTTTTTGCCCCACTGTAGCTAAACTATCTTTAAATAAAAACAAAAAGTAAGTGCTGAGCAAACATTAAGAAGTGCAGCAGAAAATAAGCAGTCATCAACAGTGAATTAAAAAGTAGATTAATACGAGTCTATATAGAAGAACTGTTGCTGTATCATCATTGTCACAGTCAGTGTGGTATCAGTACATGAGCGATACAAGTGTAATGTAATTGTTTATTTTTGTTAATGTTTACACATTCAGGAACGCTGGACACAGGAGGACCAAGTAGTATGAGTAGTAGATAGCAGTTTTTCCTTTTATTTAGACTTAAGTTTGCTCACATTGTAATAAAAGGGAATAAGAAACAAGAATATTATGCTGATATGGTAAAACTGTCAATAACACTTGACATAAATACCCTATGTTCCAGACTGTAAGCACCCTGCAGCTTATAAAGTTAAAGTATCAATGATTGTCACACACATACTAGATGTGGCGAAAAAATTCTCTGCATTTGATCCATCACCCTTGATCACCCCCTGGGAGGTGAGTGGAGCAGTGGGCAGCAGCGGTGCTGTGCCCGAGAATCATTTTTTTGCTGATTTAACCCCCAATTCCAACCCTTAATGCTGAGTGCCAAGCAGGGAGGTAACGGGTCACATTTTTATAGTCTTTGGTATGACTCGGCCGAGGTTTGAACTCACGACCTACCGATCTCAGGGCGGACACTCTAACCACTAGGCCACTGAGTAGTTTATAAGGCGGTGCAGCTAATTTATGGATTTTCCTTTGCTAACGGCCGTAATGTTTTGCATTCAACAAATAGTTTTCATAAAACACTAACAGGGACACTGGAAAGGTATGGAATAGTGTGTGCTATGGCACCATCTTTGGTACGAGTTCGCTCACTGCAGGTGCTGTGCGTTGAAATGTTATTCCTGTTTCCCGCCTTGAACCGGACGTATAATTGTCCAGCATTTTTGCTTAAAATGATTCTACATTCATCACTCAAAGCAACATTTGTAAATGTACTAAAACAATACATACTTACTAAACGGTCCCAGGTGTGATCTGGGTAGGCGTGTTTTCATGCATATTTGTACGTGCTATTGTAATGCAATCAAGCTAGCCTCGTTAGCATCAGCGAATATGCTAACACGTTTACAAGTGTCAATGGCATTATTAGTTTTCTAAATTCATCAACACGTCACTGTAGAATTATTTGCTCTGTTTAACTGATTGGTGACGTTTCTTCTGCAGCTAGTGGGTCCATAGTGATGATTTATGTTTTGTTTGATCAGCAGTTGTACTGCCGTGTGACAGGTACCCTTGGGAAAAAAATGAAGGTATGTAAATAAACATTTGCAAAATCTTTCCTACCTGTATACTGTATATCTACGGCCTATTGTTCGGTGCGGCTAACATTTGAAAAAACATTGTTTTCTTCTAAAATTTGGTGGGTGTGCCTTAAATACCGGTGCGCTCTACAGCCTGGAAAATGCGGTACATTAAAAAATATACAGTTTATACATGTGATTGTATTGATATTAAATACCTGTGCGCTCTACAGCGTGGAAAATACGGTATATTAAAAAATATACAGTTTATACATGTGATTGTATTGATATAAATCATGGGGGTCAAACTCTGGCCCGTGGGCCAAATCTGGCCCGCTGTGTAATTTAATTTGGCCCTTGAGGCAATATCAATTTAGCATTAGAGCTGGCCCGCCGGTGTTATACAGCGTCGGTGCCGCTGTAACACCGTATTCACCGCTAATACTCATACTTGCCAACCCTCCGAATTTTCCCGGTAGACTCCCGAAGTTCAGTGCCCCTCCCGAAAATCTCCCGGGGCAACCATTCTCCCGAATTTCTACCGATTTCCACCTGGACAACTATATTGGGGGCGTGCATTTAAGGCACTGCCTTTAGCGTTCTCTACAACCTGTCGTCAAGTCCGCTTTTCCTCCATACTAACAGCGTGTCACATAATATTTGTGGCTTTTAAACACACACACATGCACAAGTGAATGCAACGCATACTTGGTCAACAGCCATACGGGTCACACTGAGGGTGGCCGTATAAACAACTTTAGCACTGTTATAAATATGAGCCACACTGAACCCACACCAAACAAGAATGGCAAACACATTTCGGGTGAACATCCGCACCGTAGCACAACATAACAAATACCCACAGACCCTTGCAGCACTAACTCTTCCGGGAAACTTCCAGCAAACTGACCAATAATTAACATTTTATTCATGCATTTTCTCTTGCTACTTCAAGGCTTGAATGTTTGGTTCATTCATTATTGTTATTTTATTTTCAAATTTTTTATTAGCCTGTGGAAATTTTTTTATACTTACCTCAGAAGATTGCAAATAGAATAAAAGGCATAAAATTTGGATTTAAATTGTATTTGATATGCCATTGATATTTTTTAAATTATTATTATTATTATTATTTGAAACTGGATTTTGCATTTCACTAAAGTTATATAAGCCTTGCTTGATCAATTTTAATGCAAAACTTGTTTGGGTCCCTATTAAAAGGTTAATTTGTTCAACCTTGGCCTGCGGCTTTGTTCCGTTTGGCCCACTCTGTATTTCAGTTTGACACCCCTGATATAGATGATCGGTATCGGAATCAGCATCATAAAACCCAGATGGAAACATCCCTAATAAATGCTCATAGTTGTGAATTCCTTCGCTGAGATGCTATTTTGTTTTGGTTTTAAGTTCCGATGTTGAGAGAGTAAACCTGAGTTAGGAGTGAGCAGAAAACAGCCAAAATTAGGTTGTAGAAAATCCTTTTTTCCATGGGATGTCTGGCCAACTTAACGCCTACACACATCATGTCTGGGTCAAGTATCATCAAGGCTGAGTAAAAGTAACACAATTGCAGCAAATTGAAAATAATCACAAATGCCTTCATGTTAGTGATGCACAAAATAATCAGGCGTTGGTGGATTCCTGCTGTCTTGCTGCTAATGCTGTTAGTTTGTGCAAACGTGTATTAATAAGCAGCTTTTATTTCAATTTCAACATCCTTTTTCCCGCTAAATCTTTCGACATGCCGACGGGATCAAATGCTAATGAATGTTCCACAAAAGCAGAAGGTTCCACACAGTCAAAATTTCTATTATCCTACAGTAAGACAGTTTGGAATATTCAAGTAATCCAATCAAATGGTGGGATCATAATGTGAACTAATCAAGTAATTGAGTTAAAACACCACAGCTTTATTTAGATTCTCAATAGTTTTATCCAATTGTTGCGTTCCTAGGGTTTCCCGGTAGTTAACAGATGTCTTATGTATTCCACACACGTGTTGTTGCCCTTTTGCAAATCATGCAGAATGAGCTTCTTAGTCACACGCCGTGCTTGGCTGATGCGCCAGATGTGATAGGAGAGCTCTGTCACTGATGCATCGCTATTAATTAACTCCCTGAAAATAATTTCTCCAGGCATTCCATCAGCATAATGGACGATAAACCCAATTGAGGTAAGAAGTGTGTTTTAAACAAAGGTTGTTGATGCTCATGCCAGCTGTGAGGTTTTTATTTTTTCTTCCCAAACACCAAAACCCACATTGCCTCCCTCTCGCACCTGTCCTCTCCTCTCACCTTTGCACTCACCATTATGTTCTTCTGTCTCGTTGCTGTTTATTATTTTATTCTAATGTGCAGGTCCTACACTGTTCTACTGTATCTTATTTGCATTTACATTTTGTTTTAAGCCCTAAATTAACCACAACATTAGAGCCGCGTCAAACATTTTGTTACTACTGCTCCGACGTTTCCAAATTGTAATGGAAAAAAACAACTTAAAGCCTTGTCCAGTTATTAGTATTCTTGTTTAGCTAAATTTTACTGCAAATGAATATCGACTCACTACTGCCTAGTTTCTCCTGTTATATTCTTATTTTACTGTTATATTTTTAGTCCCATTGTTGCTTTTTATTTTTATTCTTATTTTAACATTTTTCTATTTTGTTTCCATTTAAACCCCCATTATTTACTTTTTACTTTTTAAATTGATCTAAACTCTGTACACTGATGCTGGAATTTAAATTTTCCTGAAGGAATCAATTAAGTACTATCCATCCATCTATCTATCTATCTATCTATCTATCTGTCTGTCTGTCTGTCTGTCTGTCTGTCTGTCTGTCTGTCTGTCTGTCTGTCTGTCTGTCTGTCTATCTATCTATCTATCTAATAATTGATATCGGCACTAAAAAAGGGGCGGCATGGCGTAGTGGGTAGAGCGGCCGTGCCAGAAACCTGAGGGTTGCAGGTTCGCTTCCCACCAATTGACATCCAAATCGCTGCCGTTGGGCAGGACACTTCACCCTTGCCCCCGGTGCCGCTCACACTGGTGAATGAATGATGAATGAATGATAGGTGATGGTCGGAGGGGCCGTAGGCGCAAACTGGCAGCCAGGCTTCCGTCAGTCTACCCCAGGGCAGCTGTGGCTACTGATGTAGCTTACCACCACCAGGTGTGAATGAATGATGGGTTCCAACTTCTCTGTGAGCGCTTTGAGTATCTAACAATAGAAAAGCGCAATATAAATCTAATCTGTTATTATTATTTATTATTAAAAACATACGGTCAAGCTCTAGTTTATATGATTTTACCTACCATCCTTGAAGGTACCATACCAACACGTTTAACAACTACTACTAATACTACTTAATACACTTGAATGTCAATAGTACCCCAAAATTGCATGAATTTTGTCACGTAAGCATTTTTACCATAAATATTGATATAAAATCAAATAATTTATAGAATTGTCCCTCGTCACATTGCGCTTTGAAGTTTGCGGCTTCACTCCATCTTTATTTAAAAAGCATATGCTATGTATTATGCATATGTGTATACATACATATGTACACTATATTGCCAAAAGTATTTGGCCAGCTGCCTTTACTCACATATGAACTTGAAGGGCCATCCCATTCCTACCCCATAGGGTTTTAATATGATGTCAGTCCACCTTTTGCAGCTATTATCAATCAATCAATCAATGTTTACTTATATAGCCCTAAATCACTAGTGTCTCAAAGGGCTGCACAAACCACCACGACATCCTCGGTAGGCCCACATAAGGGCAAGGAAAATTCACACCCAGTGGGACATCGGTGACAATAATGAAGGGCAAGGAAAACTCACACCCAGTGGGACGTCGGTGACAATGATGACTATGAGAACCTTAGAGAGGAGGAAAGCAATGGATGTCGAGCGGGTCTAACATGATACTGTGAAAGTTCAATCCACACTGGATCCAACACAGTCGTGAGAGTCCAGTCCAAAGCGGATCCAACACAGCAGCGAGAGTCCAGTTCACAGCGGAGCCAGCAGGAAACCATCCCAAGCGGAGGCGGATCAGCATCGCAGAGATGTCCCCAGCCGATACACAGGCAAGCAGTACATGGCCACCGGATCGGACCGGACCCCCTCCACAAGGGAGAGTGGGACATAGAAGAAAAAGAAAAGAAACGGCAGATCAACTCTTCTGGGAAGGCTGTCCACAAGGTTGCGGAGTGTGTTTCTAGGAATTTTTAACCATTCCTCCTAAAGCGCATTTGTGAGGTCACACACTGACGTTGTTCGAGAAGGCCTGGCTCTCTTTTTCTGTTCTCATTCATCCTAAAGGTGTTCTATTGGGTTCAGGTCAGGACTCAGTGCAGGCCAGTCAAGTTCATCCACACCAGACTCTGTCATCCATGTCTTTATGGACCCTGCTTTGTGCACTGGCACACAGTCATGTTGGAAGACGAAGGAACCCGCTCCAAACTGTTGTCACAAGGTTGGGAGTAATCTATATATATATATATATATATATATATATATATATATATATGTATATATATATATGTGTGTACAGGTGTGTATATATTCATATCTATATACCCCTTGACTAATTGCTGCTATTTGTGGCTTTTTTTGTTTTTATCCCCTTGGTATTGTTTCACAGCAAGTCATGGGAAAAAAATAGCTAAACAGCCGAAATCATTGCCTTTAAAATGTGTTTTTTCTTTTTTACTAGATTGAAAAAATATATGAAAATTGTTCCTTGCATCCCTGGATTTTTTTTTTCCACTTTGCACCTCCTCAGAGGAAAAGGTTGAGACCCCTTTCTTTAGGAGGTAAACGGGAGGATTTCACAATAACAGTAGCAGATGCATGGCAGCACAATGTGGATAGCTGCTTGTCTGGATGTGAGGAAGATGAAATGATGACAGTCACTTGGAGAAAGAGATGTGGTGGAGGTGCAGACTGAGTGTTTGCCTGCTGGGCTCCAGTGGCCAGAGGTAAGGCAGCAGACAGCACAAAGTGTCACTCTGCATTTAGTCAGCAACACGAGCAAGTTATTTGTGGAGGACGGCAGCTTCAATCTTCCAGCGTCTTGGCTTTGTCTTTTCTCTCTCTTGCGACTCAACAGTGCTTTGTGCTCGCAGCTCTCCATGGAACCTGGCAAAAATGCATATCTATCAGCCGGAAGGCCTTGTTGACATTCCTTTCCGTCTTCTTTATCCTCCAGCTTTGAGTTCAAGGCGCGTGAGCTTGAGCGGGGCGAAACGCGCTGCCTCACGCTGACATCTCTGTGCGTGTGAAAGCAGATCTGTTGCATGTCATCTTTCTCGCTCTTCGCTTTTCTTGTCACACCCTAATGAATCCTGACTTTTATGGCTCATGACTCCCCCCAGAGTGTTGTTGAACACGCACACACACACACACGCACACACACACACACACACACACACACACACACTTACACATTCTTGTATTTGTTACCTTCCTGAGACCTGTGAAAAATGCCTACCTCTTTAGGACCACCCTTTCTAGATATTTAGAGATTTGTATTTACAACATTAACAATATACACATACTATGCAAATATATATATATATATATATATATATGTAGGTGTGGGGAAAAATCACAAGACTACTTCATCTCTACAGAACTGTTTCATGAGGGGTTCCCTCAATCATCAGGAGATGATGATTGAGGGAACCCCTCATGAAACAGTTCTGTGGGATGAAGTAGTCTTGTGATTTTTCCCACACCTACATATTGCGCTCTACCACGGTATCGAGCACTATTCTCTGGATAATCCAATCAAGATATATATATATATATATATATATATATATATATATATATATATGTATTAAGGCTGCGAATCTTTGGGTGTCCCACGATTCGATTCAATATCGATTCTTGCGGTCGCGATTCGATTATATATCGATTTTTTTTCGATTCAACGCGATTCTCGATTCAAAAACGATATTTTTCCGATTCAAAACGATTCTGTATTCATTCAATACATAGGATTTCAGCAGGATCTACCCCAGTCTCCTGACATGCTAGCAGTAGTAGATTTTTGTAAAAAGCTTTTATAATTGTAAAGGACGATGTTTTATCAACTGATTGCAATAATGTAAATTTGTTTGAACTATTAAACGAACCAAAAATACGACTTATTTTATATTTGTGAAAACATTAGACATAGTGTGTTGTCAAGCTTATGAGATGCGATGCAAGTGTAAGCCACTGTGACACTATTGTTCTTTTTTTTATTTTTATAAATGTCTAATGATAATGTCAATGATGGATTTTTAATCACTGCTATACTGAAATTATAACTAATATTGATACTGTTGTTGATAATATTCATTTTTGTTTCACTACTTTTGGTTTGTTCTGTGTCGTGTTTGTGTCTCCTCTCAATTGCTCTGTTTATTGCAGTTCTGAGTGTTGCTGGGTCAGGTTTGGTTTTGGAATTGGATTGCATTGTTATGGTATTGCCGTGTATTTTGTTGGATTGATAAAAAAAATAAAAAACAATTTTTTAAAAATGAGAATCGATTCTGAATCGCACAACGTGAGAATTGCGATTAGTATTCAAATATTTTTTTCCCCACACACTAATATATATGTATATATATATATATATATATATATATATATGTATATACATATTTATATATATATATATATATATATATATATATATATATATATATATATATTTATATATATATATATTTATATATATATACAAAAGTTTGTTGTGGAGAATGAGTTGGAATTCCACAAGAAAAAAATTGAATTTTGGCATTATTATAATAAAAGTCATAATCTTACTCAACGCATGACAAAATTTTACAAGAAAAACTGAATATTTGGGCCATATTATGATAATAGGTGGAATTTTACTCAGTAAAAGTTGCAATTTAATAAGAAAAGCTTAACATTTTGGCAATTTTATGAAAAGAGTCGTATTTTTCCTCAACAAAAGTCACAATTTTATAAGAAAACCTTAAACTTTTGGCATTATTATAAACAATGAATATGAAAATTGGACCCATTAAATCCCTGCTTGACCCTTACCATCAAGGGTTGGAATTGGGGGTTGAATCACCAAAATGATCCCGGGGCGCGGTCACCGCTGCTGCTCACTGCCTCCCTCACCTCCCAGGTGTTGAGGGTGATGAGTCAAATGCAGAGGATAATCTCACAACACGTAGTGTGTGTGTGACAATCATTGGTACATTAACTTAACTTTAATAATAATCAGAATTAAACTTGGCAAAATAATGAACACAATCATAATTTTACTCCAAATATTGAACCATTTTACAAGAATAACCCCAAAAAAATGGCAATATTAAAAGTCATAATTTTTTATGACCTTTTTTTTCTCTTTCTAGCCCCTCCTGCTCCGGTTCGGCTGCACCAAATGATAATATAAATACATTTAATAAAGTCAAATACAAATAAGGTAACAAGAGAAGTATCCCACACTTCTCTTTTGTAAAGTACATCTGAATAGCCCATGTGGGCATCTACATCAACTATATGATTTGCCTGACAAGCTGAACAGATCAAAAAAAATATATATATATAAAACAATTACGACAAATGTCACCATTTTGCAAAAAAAGTAATTATTTTACATTAAAAAGTAATTATTTTACGAGAAAATATTGCAATATTACAGGAACAGAAAATTATGGGAAATGTTTCCCAATTTTATAAGAAAAAAGTTGACACATTGTGGAAAAAAAGACTGCTTTTAGTTAATATTTTTTGTATATCTCTATAAACAAATGTTTGTACATATTTATTTATTTTAAATTGATTTTGGCCAAAGGGGGTGCATTTCAATTTCTTTCACACACTTTTCATTACATATGTTGGCTAGAGGGGGAGCACTTACAATGTTAACACACACTTGTTATTTCATATATTTGCCAGAGGGGGAGCACTTTTAAAACCGACACACAGTCAATTTGATCCTTTTTGGGATCACCCTCATTTTGATAGATTTCATCACCAGGGGTGCAAATTGAGACCTTTACTATTAGATGCAATGGTTTTCCGTATTGGGACCATCATTTCGGTCCTAACTTGTTCACACCTACTAGTATGGAAGATACTTTTCCTTGTTGATGTCTCAAGAGGGGTAGAAATACAAGAACACGCACACACTCACACACGGACACAGGCATGCTCAGGCCTTCAGAGGTAGGAAAGCACAGTTGGATAGAAGGTTAGAAGAAGTGTGGAAGAGAAAAAAAGAGGTGAACGGTAATACATAAATGCGGGTGGTCTGGCAGAAAAAAGAATGCTATAAAACGTTGCACAAAAGTGATTCAAATGTAAAATGAAAACATGACTTTTCAGGTTTTACCAAGCAAATGTTATGATGCAAAAGGAAAAGCTGTATAGGAATATACAGTTGACCCATTTTTGAGCCTCGAGCACATTTTTGTTTTGTTTGAGCACACATTTTGGGGTGTCAAAAGAAGATTTACCATGAGGAACATTTTCTCAAGCAAAGCCTGTCGGATATGAAGAATACATGATGTATTCAATTGGCGGCCCGGGAGCCAAATCTGGCCCTCAGAGTTCAGTTAAAAAATTAGGAAGACAAACATTTTTGTAACAAATTGACAACACATGAAAGTTCTGCTGTTATGTAGAGGACCTTAGACCACCGTAAAGACATTGGCAGGTCCTTGCATTGGCATTTTTTACTTGCTAGGTTTGCACGATTGACAATATTCGAAATGAATGAAAAACATTTGGCAGACGATAGAGCTTTTAATACTATTCTGATAATAAATGTTGACACGTATGTTGTCCCGCAAATTTGACAGCGAACAAACACGTTGTAACATTGTAGCTCGTGACTAATGTCCCTCGACAGTACAAAGCCACTTCTAATTCAGCACTCCTTGCCTCCATGGCGTGTCATCCCGAACGAACGATGAATAGCTAATCATGCTACACTACACACTGTAGGAAAATATGCTAACCACTAACTGAAACTAAAGTTCTTCAATGTAAACAAGCACCAGCTTAGCCCCCCCTTGTTCAGGGATGGGAATTTTCCGCGAATCCGCGGAATTCCACCGATTTTGGCGCCGCCAGGGTCATTTATATAATATAATGCCAATGTGTGAAGGCACCAGATTGACTAGCTCTACTATCAGCTGACGACATCAACCAATGACATTGCCCGTTATAGGCGTCTGCACGCGTTGTTTGCCGAAAATATCTAGTCCCTGATCCTCAATTATTGTGAGCGTTTCTGAACTGGTATTCTGTTTATATTGGTTGTGTTTATCGGCGACTAATCTGGAAAGAAAACACAGTAGCTCTCAATTAACACGTTTGTTTTATTGACAAAAGAGTTTCAGACCCGGTTAAGCTTATTCAAGATAGGAATGCTTCATTAGCGAAAGATATCGATAAGGGCGTGAGAAACAAGTGGAACTGGGCATGGCTCGATATATTTATCAAACTGAAGGTGAAGATTAACAACAATATTGTAGAAGTAGACGAACTGCAGCAATTTCATTGCAAAGTGCGATTAACCGGGACGTGCTCAGTGCTTATATTGCAAGGACATTGTGAACTATGGATCTTGGGGAAAGGTGGCATTCTTTGACCACGCAAAATTGGCAAGGCATCTGAGTAAAGTGAGTTTACGGAGAAGTAATTTTTCACTGGGATCTGCCTTCAAGCTAAAGTCAAACATCGTCACAAATGCAGCCTCAAATCAACTATCGAAGCCTCCCACCACCGACTCGGCTCCTCTCACACAAATTTACGACAGACGAGTCCATTCAGAGGTACAGTACACGATATTATGTATTTTAAGATTTTTATATTTTGAATTCTGGAGAATTCAAATATAAAAATGGTTAATCCATTTGTAGGCCTATTTTTGTCTATAATCCAAAAGTGTGCAAGAATGTTATATATGTGTAAGCTTGTATACATAAATTTCATCACATGATACATTTTTATGAAAATATTTGTTAATAAATGTGACATTTTGGTCAGGGGAATATTGTTAGATTTTGACTCAAAATAGTAGGAACTGCATCCTAAGCTAACATAGATTTCAAAATTTTTCTGGGGGAGCATGCCCCCAGACCCTTCTAGCAGGCGAGTGCGCTATGGGCACTCGGGTGCGGCCGCTGTGCGGCTTTCCGCAATGCGGTGTTTTCAGGATTAAAACATTTTCAGCTGGCTTTGTAAATTTGTTCCAAGTCCCAAGAGCTACATTCTGTAGCAGAGGATCGGACCGCCAAGGGCCCTGCCTTCAACTTCACACAGCACCTGACTTCTATGGCTCCTCCTATGGGTGCTGAGCACATTAGAGGGGGGTCTCGCGTTGACTCTTTGGCCCCATTGGGACAGAACCAGCCTACAGGCGCTCACGACCGAGCCTCACCTCCAGAGAGGGGCCGAGGGAAAACTGCGTTACTGTTTTTACTATTCATAGAAATATTTGAGCTGCTCTTTGTCTGGTCCTTTGTGTCATGGGAGACCCTTTCAGGGGCTTAGAAGCCCCAGACAACATAGCTCATAGTAAAAGAGTCAATACAGAAAATAATTTAAATGCTTATATTAACCTTTTTACACAACTATCCTGTGTTTTTCTTTGAATGTAATAATTATGATAAAAGTACTGCGATGAGGTGGCGACTTGTCCAGGGTGTACTCCGCCTTCTGCCCGAATGCAGCTGAGATAGGCTCCAGCGACCCCCCACGACCCCAAAAAGGACAAGCGCTAGAAAATGGATGGATGGATGATCAAAGTAATCATTTAATGATCCTGAAGTACCAGTATTGGCATTAATATGACCTACCCTGTAATACCTTTGTATTTGATCGATACCCACATTTGTAGTATCGCTCAAAATTGATGTTAAGTATCCAATCAGAAGAATAAATGTTGTACGGTAAAGGGAGGAAGAAGACGGCACATACTGCAGGACACCGTTGGGCTCTATATTTATTATATATTTACAATAGAATGGAGTGTGAACTAATCTAAAATGTCTATGTGTGTGACAATGTGTAGTGAGTATCTGTAGAGTGTTACCGGAAATGTTGAGCTAGGTGCGGAAGTCCAAGAGGGCAAGACAAGCTCGGAGGTCCGTGGGCAGGCGTGAAGTCAAGGGCAGGAGTGAGGCGTCAGAGTCCGTGTCCAGGTCGAGATCCAATGAGGCAGTCAGGGAACCAGATGAAATACGGGGAGATGAGACACACAACTTGTGACATGGGAACGGAACATTTGCTGCTGGAACACGACAATGAGCACAGAGGTGCTAGACAAGTTGGCTTACTGTACTGGAACAGGTCGTTACGTTCTGGCCTGGAGTGCAGGTTTGCACTGGCTTAAGAAGTCCAGGAAGCTCATCAGCGACAGGTGTGGAGAGTGCTGATTGAGTGCCGATTGAATGCAGCCGCTTGTTGCAGCCAGAGTGGTGCTTAACCCAGCGCACAGATTAATGCGTACTGGAGGGATGATTCCCGAGTGCGGCCTCCGCTGCTGCTCACTGCTCCCCTCACCTCCCAGGGAGTGAACAAGGGGATGGGTCAAATGCAGGGGACACATTTCTCCACACCTAATGTGTGTGTGACAATCATTGGTACTTTAATTAAACTTTAACTTTAACTCAAGGCATACCTGTAAGTCCTCTCTTTTTTGGAATGTACTTTTGTAATATGACTTAACTTAGGTGTTGCTGTAGCTTGTTTACTTCAGATACAGTCCCTGGTCATTTTTTCAACTTATTTTATTTATGCAAGTATTAGTGTTCCTTCAAGTTTCCATTTAAGGTCCTCTTTTTTTCAACATGTTAAAAAAAATTGCAAGACTCACATTCTTGCAAAAGATTCCTGAAAATACTGAAAATTACTAAAGATGATGAGATGATGTTTGACTTGCTTTTTTGCAGAAAACATCTGAAAACAGCAGAGCCCTCCTGTAACTCTGACAAAATAAATGGATCAAAATCAAAAATCTACTGCAGAGGCCGCTGATTTCTAGAACATACAAAACACTAATACTGAAGGAAGAAGTCCAGCCCCCTGGTCCTTAGCTTTCTGGAAATGTGGCCCCCAAAACAATTTGTTTGAATATCCCTGATGTATGCTAAATGTGAGGAGGAAGCGCTCAAATATAATTGATTTGGTCAAATGCATGTTACCGCTCGCTAACGTACCCTTGCCCCACTTTGGAGCAAATGCCGAAAGCTGAAGTGCTTTTTACCCTCAATTACTGTACTGGAGATAATGACACCCTAAAAGCATCCAACATGGGATAGGAACACGGTGTGATAATCACAGCTCATTCATCATTTGTATTTTATTCTACATGTATTGAACGCAGTGCTGATAATGTGATCCAGCTACCTAAAGTGCTAGTAGAAAATAATTGTACTTCATCTTAGGAGTTTTTTTGGGGTATGAGATGTTTTTCTAGTGATTGGTATGCTTCATGTTTCAAGAAAAAATGTGGACTACGAGCCTGCCCATTGCTTGTTGGCGTAGCAAATGTCACAACCAAAAATCTGGTTTTACTCACTGGGCTTGTAGCAAGATATTGACATAACTTTGTTTTTCCAACCATGGGAATGAAGAAAGGGAGTATCAAAAATAAGTGAATGATATTGATTTAATTAAAGAAATACTGTAAATCATGAAAAAGAGCTGTTAAACTTTGCACAAGTAAATGTGCGGCATTCATTCTTGTATCTGAGTTTATATACTGTAAGAGATTTTAGATGCAAGCTGGTATCGTCCGACACTACGGGGTTAACAATTTTGTTCATACCACGGTATTTCGGTTTCTAAATCTTCACAATAATCCCGTGTAGCGTGACTGTATCAAAGAAAAACTTGGTGTGTATTTTTTTGGGGCATTAAGCGTATCTATGTATATGTGTACATATATATATGCACATGTATATATGTATACAAAAATACGTGTGTGTGAGTGTGAGTGTGTGTGCGTGCGTGTGTGTGTGTTTGTGTGTGTGTGTGTGTGTGTGTGTGTGTGTGTGTGTGTGTGTGTGTGTGTGTGTGTGTGTGTACAAACCCCGTTTCCACATGAGTTGGGAAATTGTGTTAGATGTAAATATGAACGGAATACAATGATTTGCAAATCATTTTCAACCCATATTCAGTTGAATATGCTACAAAGACAACATATTTGATGTTCAAACTGATACAATTTTTTTGTTTGCAAATAATCATTACCTTGAGAATTTGATGCCAGCAACACGTGACAAAGAAGTTGGGAAAGGTGGCAATAAATACTGATAAAGTTGAGAAATTCTCATCAAACACTTATTTGGAACATCCCACTGGTGTGCAGGCTAATTGGGAACAGGTGGGGGCCATAATTGGGTATAAAAGCAGCTTCCATGAAATGCTAAGTAATTCACACACAAGGATGGGGCGAGGGTCACCAATTTGTAAGCAAATTGTCACAGTTTTAGAACAACATTTCTCAACGAGCTATTGCAAGGAATTTAGGGATTTTACCATCTACGGTCCGTAAAATCATCAAAAGGTTCAGAGAATCTGGAAAAATCACTGCAAGTAAGCGATGATATTACGGACCGTTGTTCCCTCAGGCGGTACTGCATCAAAAACAGACATCAATGTGTAAAGGATATCACCACATGGGCTCAGGAACACTTCATAAAACCACTGTTATTAACTACAGTTGGTTGCTACATCTGTAAGTGCAAGTTAAAACTATACTATGCAAAGCAAAACCAATTTATCAACAACACCAAAGAATGCCTCTGGCTTTGCTGGGCCCGAGCTCATCTAAGATGGACTGATGCAAAGTGGAAAATTGTTCTGTGGTCTGACGAGTCCACATTTCAAATTAAATTTGAAAATTGTGGACGTGGTGTCCTCCGGAACAAAGAGGTAAATAACCATGCGGATTGTTATAGGCGCAAAGTTGAAAACCCAGCATCTGTGATGGTATGGTGGTGCATTAGTGCCCATGGCATGGCTAATTTACACATCTGTGAAGGCACAATTAATGCTGAATGGTCCATACAGGTTTTGGAGCAACATATGTTGTCATCCAAGCAACGTTACCATGGACGCCCATGCTTATTTCAGCAAGACAACACCAAACCACATGTTACAACAGCGTGGCTTCGTACTAAAAGAGTGCGGATACTTTCCTGGCCCGCCTGCAGTCCAGACTTGTCTCCCATCGAAAATGTGTGGCGCATTATGAAGCGTAAAATCTGACAGCAGAGACCCCGGACTGTTGAACGACTAAAGCTCTACATAAAACAAGAATGGGAAAGAATTCCACTTTCAAAGCTTCAACAATTAGTTTCCTCAGTTCCAAACGTTAATTGTGTGTTGTTAAAATAAAAGGTGATGTAACACATTGGTGAACATGCCCTTTCCCAACTACTTTGGCACGTGTTGCAGCCATGAAATTCAAAGTTAATTATTATTTTAAAAAAAAAACAAAGTTTATGAGTTTGAACTTTAAATATCTTGTCTTTGTAGTGCATCCAATTGAATATGGGTTGAAAAGGATTTGCAAATCATTGTACTCCGTTTATATTTACATCTAGCACAATTTCCCAACTCAGATGGAAACAAGGTTTCTACATGTATATATACACTTGTGTGTCTGTATATACACACTTATATATATATGTATATATAGATGTGCGTATATACATACGTGTGTACATATATATATTGTATATATATGTGTGTGTGTGTACATACTGTATGTATTTATATATATATATGTGCGTATGTGTGTGTGTGTGTGTGTGTTTGTATGTATATATGTGTGTATATGTGTATATATGTATATGTGTAATTATATATATATATATATATATATATATATATACACAACACACCTTTGACAAAGCATGATCATATTGTAAGACGATTTGTCATTGTCTTGGTGGTTAGACCGGATGTAAAGCATAGCGCTAATATTAGGAAGCCTGACTTGTGTGATTGGTATAAGAAAAGACTTGTCATATTTTGAAGAAAGTATTCGATTCACGTGAATTAAGACTTCCTCTCTACAGTCTTTTTTTCTTCAAAGGTTTTATTCAATCTTAGTAAAGTATTTTGAATAATGATCTACTTGTTATGTCATACATTTTCTTAACTTTATTGCAAACATAGACGTGAAGATACCTCCTCTTCAAGCCGCAGAGTTCGCTCCAATGATGTCGTGTCACGCTCAAGGCAATTGAAGACTTGCCATGGATTTGAACCTGAGACTTTTATAATGTCCCCTCTGTCTTTGTGTCTTTCTGATCGCTATTTTAAAGCTTGTGTCTCTCCACAGTAAGTGGACACCATTTCATTTACTCAAGCTACGTAATGGGCCGAGGGTAAAAAAGGAGTCAAGTGTTTTGAACAATCATTTTTTTGTAGATCGTCTGAGACCGAGTTGGCCATGCAGTACTCTTTCCACGACTCTGATAGTGGTCATCCACCATATGTTTGATTAAAGAAAAAGTGGCTACATTTTACCTTTTATTTAAAATGTTTGTGTATTCAAATCCTTGTTAGCTTCTGCAGCATTAGTAGCCATTATTTCTGCGTCTACAATTTCCCAAAAAATTGATACATGGAAAACAAACACAACACATGCAAAATAAAACACCTCCACATTATTTACATACAATATTTGTGCAGATGTAGCCATAAAAGTACAATTGTTTAAGTTCAAGCCCTGAAAAAATCTATTTGATATATAGAATAGAATAGAATAGAATTTTATTGTCATTATTACAGTGAACAGGTTCAAAGAACAACAAAATTGGAGCAGAATACCCTAACGTGTATACACAATAATTTGGTAATATAAATAGTAGAAAAAAAGATAAAAGATAGAAAAGAAGATATGTACCTATGTATATGTAGCCACACACATGCAAATATCCATACATACGCATATATGTACATATACACATATAACGTTATTGCACATTATAGCCCGAAAAAAAAAAAAAGACATGACACAAGAGGACATGATGGACACAATGTGCTCACTCAGTGCCTGTTTGATGCTGCTATGGCTCTTGGGTAAAAACTGTTTTTTAGTCTATTTGTGCCTGCTTTTAGCACCCTATAGCGTCCGCCCGAGGGTAGCAGTTCTAAGTGGCAGTGCCCGGGGTGGGATGGGTCTTTCAGGATGCTCTGTGCTTTCCTGAGACAGCGGGAGCTGTACAGGTCAGCCACAGAGGGGAGGGAGCTATGATGATCATAGATACACGTCAATAACGGCCCACTCTTTTTTCATGTTGCATTTTGCATGACTAAGTTTATTTAGCAGTTGGAGGAAACACACAGTGCACCAAAGAAACCGTTTTATTTGTCTTTATATAGTAGCCCAACATATTGTTCTTTAAAGGCCTACTGAAATGAGATGTTCTTATTTAAACGGGGATAGCAGGTCCATTCTATGTCCTACTTGATCATTTTGCGATGTTGCCATATTTTTGCTGAAAGGATTTAGTAGAGAACATCCACGATAAAGTTTGCAACTTTTGGTGCTAACAGAAAAGCCCTGCCTCTACCGGAAGTCACAGACGATGACGTCACATGTTGATGGCTCCTCACATATTCATATTGATATTAATGGGAGTCTCCAACAAAAACAGCTATTCGGACCGAAAAAACGACAATTTCCCCATTGCTTTGAGCGAGGATGAAAGATTTGTGTTTGAGGATATTGATGGCGATGAACCAGGGAAAAAAAACGCGATTGCATTGGGACGGATTCTGATTTTTTAACACACATTTACTAGGATAATTCTGGGAAATCCCTTATCTTTCTATTGTGTTGCTAGTGTTTTAGTGAGTTTAACAGTACCTGATAGTTGGAAGTGTATGTCCACGGGTGTGTTGACGTGCAGTGTCTCTGGGAAGTCGACAGAAGCTTTATGGACGGCACATGCTCAGCTGATATCCGGTAAGAAGCAACTTTTTACCACAATGTTCTCACTGAAACCTGTTGGTTGACATTTGGTTGGGATCCATGTTCGCTGTGATCCATAGTAAAATTTCACCTCCATGAATTTTAAACAAGGAATCACCGTGTGTTTGTGTGGCTACAGGCTAAAGCTTCCCAACTCCATCTTTCTACTTTGACTTCTCCAATATTAATTGAACAAATTGCAAAAGATTCAGCAACACAGTTCTCCAAAATACTGTGTAATTATGCCGTTAAAGCAGACAACTTTTAGCTGTGTGTGTGCGCAGCGCTCATATTCCCTTACCGCCCGTGACGACAAGCGTACACGTCATCATTATGTGACGTTTTCAACAAAAAACTCCCGGGAAATTTAAAATTGCAATTTAGTAAACTAAAAAGGCCGTAGTGGCATGTGTTGCAATGTTAATATTTCATCATTGATATATAAACTATCAGACTGCGTGGTCGGTAGTAGTGGGTTTCAGTAGGCCTTTAAAGCTGTGTTTCATACATAATTCCAATTATCAGTTTGCAATGCTGGGAGCCAGCAGAGAATCGAGCAAACAATTCAATTAAAACCCTGTTTTTTTGTGTGTGTGTTTCTTTTATTTGTTTTCCTTTGCACAATGCTTCAGGGTCATGTAATGTTACGCCGCTTTTACTGTAATTAAAAAGGCTCCCTTTTGTCCTTGTTCACGCCTCTTGCTGCTCTTGTTCATGGTGCCGCTCTTGTGTACGCTGACTTGTGGCTCACCTTCCCGACAAGAGCTTGGCAGTTAAGGAAGCATTCCGGCCGTAATTTTCCTCTAATCCTTTGACAGGCTTGATCGATGATAGCATAATAACTAACAGCCAGTCACAAGACGTATGAGAAGCCATAAAACAAGTCGCACAAATCACCAAAAAGTGATGAGTTGACTACTTTTACGCGGTGTTTAAGCGCCCTTTCTTGCTCTCTGGTCTCCTTTTAAAGGTGTATGTGAGAAGTATTGTTGTGCAGTATGTGGTTTTGTTTTTCTTTACCCAAGTGGGGAAGCTTGCGGTTCCTATTGGCTGGAGTGCTTCACACATCTTTATGCCCGTTTATGGTCGCTTTCTCTGTGTTTGCGTGAAGGAGAGGGGACGAGCTCAGCATTTCAAACTGCTGAGTGCGAGGGTGATGGAGTCACATGACAAATCTAAGGGACACACACTGCATGTTCACTTGCACTCGCACCTGACATCCGTCCTTCGTCTTCATCATTCAGACACTCGTACACCCCTCTAATGTGCTTTTATTTGTGCATAGTGAGTAGCGTAACTTGCAACATTTTACAAATGTGACGTTAAAGAACATTGAATTATGGGTAACGATGTAACAGTGATAATGTCCTGTAGTTCAGGGGTCTCAAACTCAGTTAAACCTGGGACCGCACAAAGTACCGGCTTCTGTTTTATTTCTTTTTTTAAACATTTGGCTGGCCACCATAATGACCAACATTACATTTCAGTAGCATAATAGCCCTACATATTCATTAAAAACAAGGCCGAGGTTTTATTTAACAAGTATATTTAATATTTTGGTCACTATAACATTACACGCAGTTTGAACAAGAACACTGTGTTTAAATATGGGAAAATATAAAAAATGTACATTAATCAAGTGACTCTTTGGCGTACCACCAGATTGAGCCCGTGTACCACAGTTTGAGAATCACTATAGGCCAGTGGTTCTCAAATGGGGGTACACGTACCCTTGCGGGTACTTGAAGGTATGCCAAGAGGTATGTGAGATTTTTTTTTAATATTCTAAAAATAGCGACAATTCAAAAATCCTTTATAAATATATTCATTGAATAATACTTCAATAAAATATGAATGTAAGTTCATAAACTGTGAAAAGAAATGCAACAATGCAATATTCAGTGTTGATGTTAAAGATTTATTTTTTTGTGAAGAAATGTTTAAAATTAAGTTAATTAATCCAGATGGATCTCTATTACAATCCCCAAAGAGGGCACTTTAAGTTGATGATTACTTCTATGTGTAGAAATCTTTATAATTTAATCACTTGTTTATTTTTCAACACGTTTTTAGTTATTTTTATATCTTTTTTCCCTCAAATAGTTCAAGAAAGACCACCACAAATGAGCAATATTTTGCACTGTTATACAATTTATTAAATCAGAACCTGGTGACATAGTGCTGTATTTTACTTTTTTATCTCTTTTTTCAACCAAAAATGCTTTGCTCTGATTAGGGGGTACTTGAAATAAAAAAATGTTCCCTGGGGTACATCACTGAAAAAAGGTTGAGAACCACTGCTATAGGCTTTAAGTCAGTATAAATGTAAAATTGAATGTAAAAAAATATATATATTTTGACTCTGCTTTCTTTTAGGAAGTTGCTCTTTGTGTTGCCCAATGTGTGTTGGTTGTCGTTTTTGTGTTTGCTCAGTTATTGCAGTTAGCGTCTATTGGGATTCAAGTTTGGCATACGCCTATTAGCTGCCTTTTGGCTGCCAAGGGCATGCAATGAAGTTAAGTAAAAGGTCTCAAAATATGTTAGCTGCTAGTTTGAGACCCCTGCTGTAGTTGATGTGACAATAATGACAAAACATGCATCTTATATTTTTCCCTCAGAGTCAGTAATGGAAATATAGAAATGATCTGTTTCTAGGTCAAACAGTCAGTATCATTTAGTAATATATTATAATTGTACTAGCATTTTTTAAATCAAACTTTTGTGGTCTACTTATTTTTACCTCCAAAAATAAAATGATATATACATTGTTTGAAATAATACAAATTAAATGCCAGTATAATATATACACAGCATTCACTCTTTTATCTTATTTTCATTATCTGTTTTGTCATACTGTCTTATAGTAATGTATGTGGTGAAGTTAAGTAAGTACCAATTATCACTCTTTGCCCTATATAGGACTACCGTTTTAATTCACCATACAAGTGTAATAAGAAGTTATGCCCCATTGACTGTAGTTATTTTTGTACTTGAGTAATCTATCAATTAGTTTGTTCCGTTGATTTACTAATTAGATAAAACACGTTCTAGACCAGGGGTCGGGAACCTTTTTAGCTGAGAGAGCCATGAAAGCCAAATATTTCAAAATGTATTTCCGTGAGAGCCATATAATATTTTTTAACACTGAATACAACTAAATGCATGCATTTTTGAGACCAACATTTTTAGAGTATAATAAGTCTCTTATTCTTTTTAATAACATTGTTATTCCAAAGCTAACCAATAATAAATATAATACTTCTTACCATTAATGCGACTTCTTGAACAGGTGCGATAGAAAATGAATGGTTGGATTAAAATGCATGAGAATGTTTAATAATGTGAAAGTTTTTTTAACACTGTGATTACCAGCGGAATTATTCATTACTTATCATGTTGAGCAATGTCAGCTAAGATTTTTCTGAGAGCCAGATGCAGTCATCAAAAGAGCCACATCTGGCTCTAGAGCCATAGGTTCCTTACCCCTGTTCTAGACTCATTGCGTATTTTAGGGAACATAGTTAAACAACTATTTTCCTGCTTGCCATTACCTTCAATTTTTTAAAGAAATCATCAACATTGAAATTGCACTTTTAATTTGTGTGTATTAATACAAATGAAACTAAATAAATGTACATTTTATCAACTAAGTATTACAGCCGTAGTTGATTTCAACATGAGAACAATAAAACATATAACTTGACTGAACCTAACAATGAACAATGTGTGTTGCAGGTACATCTTGTACAGTACATCTCATGTTTTAACATTTAGAACTATCACGCAAGAGTAAAAAAGTTAAGCACCGTTAATTGTTACATGAAAATAACCTCACTAAATGAATGGTTACTGAATTTGGTACCTTATAAGCAACGACGAAATGTCGGTACTACTGAGTGACGGGTTCACGTAAAATCAAACGCTTCCATATTTGTTGCACTTGATACCGCGTCCAGTTGCAGACTCGGCACCAGCTCAAGTACTTGGCGGGCAAACAGGCACATTTGCAGCAAACTGATTTAAAGCAATGTTGCATTTCTCCATGCCAACAAAGCATTCATGTTTGATAGAACTCGCTCAAAAAATAGGATTCACTTTTCAAAATGCACAAGCTCGATGCTAATTTACACTGGATATGCCATGTACATGCTACGGATTAGCATTAGCGGTTTTACATGCCAATTTCAACACCTCCCCATTTGAATGAAACTACAACCAGGATGCATGTGACAATCCAACAGCTGTCTAATAAGTACAATACCTACTGTATGAATACTTTAGAGATAAAAAAAAAAAATAGACAAGACTGGCACATTTAACTTAATGGCAAAGACTGACCAAGGACAAACTGAAATGTATGAGACTCAGAAGTGCAAAAAGATAACAGGACAGCACAGTTATAATAATCAGCTTGGTGTTAAGTGATAAATAAAAAATACAATTGTCACCACATGATCACACACAGAAGTACCTGTACTGAAAATTGGCACCTTTTTGAGTACCGGTATTGAATACCAGGTACTGGGTATTGGTACCATGTTGGTTCAAATGTAAAAAGTAGCCATCCCTATTATCATATCAAGGCTGCATATGATGATGCTGGGTCCCTAACCTTTTTGACCTTGGGGCACAACTTTTTATATTTCTTAACTAAACTGTCAATACAATTAGAGTTGAGTTGGAGTTTATTTGAAACATGCAAGCATACAACATGATGCATCACAATTTCCAGTTTCTGTATTCAACATGTTCAAAAAGCAGTAGGAAGAAGCAGAGCTTATTTAATCCTACCCCATTTCTTTTACATAACAGTTGCTAAAACTTTTGTATACTTCCTGTTCTCAATTTATTCACAATATACTCCATAAGTAATAATAATAATAAACATAAATAAATACATCGATAATAATTGGTGAAGTAAGTTATATTTCATATGGTGAGATGAGTAAGATTATCTTGAAAATGAATGGATGGATGAGAGAAATTCAGAATGTTTATCACGGTTCTTCTTCTTTTTACTTTGTAAACACTTTAAGTTTGAAGAATTTCTTGAAGCGAATCATATTAGTACATTGTTTGATTGCTTTGCTTAATCCATTCCATAATTTAATTCCACATACTGATATACTGAAGGTCTTAAGTGTTGTACGTGAGTACAAATGTTTTAAATTACATTTTTCTCTAAGATTATATTTCTCCTCTTCTGTTGAGAAGAATTGTTGTATATTCTTGGGTAGCAGGTGAGTTTGCTTTGTGCATAATTTTTGCTGTTTGCAAATGCACTGTTGTGGAATTTCAGTATTTTTGAATCAATAAATAAAGGATTTGTATGTTCTCTATATCTAACATTATGTACTATTCTAACTGATCTTTTTCTGTAACACTGTTAGTGAATGAAGTGTACTTTTGTAGTTATTTCCTTATATTTCTACACAATAACTCAGACAAGGTAACATTAGTGAGCAGTAGAGAATATGGAGTGATTTTTGGTCGAGAACATGTTTTGCTTTATTCAGTAAAGAGCCAATGAAAACACAGCTTCCCCACTTTAGTCGTAATTTTTGCACTTAAAACTTCTGTGACTTTCGCTCCAGACTTTTTCTGTTTCTTTCTTTGATTTTGTCATTACTGCCACAAGTGGTGAAAAAGTGTATTACAACTGAGTACCACTGCTGCCTCGACGAACCACAGCTGAGAACGAGATATTTTTGGCGGCCCTCTACGGGGTGCTCACCGCCCAACGACGGGCAGTGGTTAAGAAACACTGTCATGTTTTTTTCTTCTTTTCAAAAAAATCCAAAAAGTCAAAGAAAAGCATGAAACACACTTTTAAAAGAATGCTGAGGTCTTGCAGGACCTCACACATGACAGCGATTCAAACGTTGATGTATGCAACTGTGGAGAGCCATATTTTATTCTGAACCGAACCACTTCAGGGGGTTTGTCCTTAATGGGTCTGTTTCATTTACTCTTCAAGTATCTATAAACAGATCAATTTTGTATTGAAAGTTCTTTTGGCTGTTACTTGAAACCAGAGTTGCTTGCATCTCGTTAATATTAATAGCCTTAGATCAATTCCAGCGGTCTTACCAGGCTGTGTTTTCATAGTGCGTCTTTAATTCAGACAGTCTAAATCCGTATTACACATTGACATTTAGCGCTGTGAGCCGCTTTACTTGTGGCCGTCATTGTTGGTGACAGCAGGGAGTCTTGGCACAGCAACAAATGAGTCAGTCCTTGGTATGTTTCCCAAATGTTTTTCTTTTTTTTTTTTTTGTCGTCCTTGGCAGAAACTGACATTACACCAACTGTAGTATACACTCCTGCAGGTTAAAATGAGCCAGCAGAACACTTTTAATGGCTGACTGACTCATGACAAAACTGTCTTGCAGACACTTGCTTGCCCAGCAACATTTACCACATAAACAACTCACATTGTGACATTATATCGTTTATTCACTGTAAACATGTCATTATTGTTGAGTGACACTGCTGTTTTTCCATATCATTATACACACCCACGTGTTTACAGAAATAACTTAAAAAAAGTAATGTAATAATGCAATTATTTCGTCTTTGCGTGGACCTGCATACAATATCTACATACAATATAAGTACACTTGCTGTCTTTCACTGCAGACTTTCCTCACTTTACCTCATTCCCTCCCTGCCGTCCTCCCATTTTTTTTTCAAAGTCACCCAGTAGTGTATTGCCATGGGGAAAAGTTTTGACAGTTAACAACCTCCTCTCGGTTTTTCTCGTATGTGCACTGACACACGTGCAGATCTGGAAGTGTCACATGAAGGCAAGGACACACACACACACACACACACACACACACACACACACACACATACACACACATTCTAAGGTAAAAGTAGAGGCAGACTCATGCAAATTCTCATACACAACATTGCTATTGCTCTTTGCTGCAGAGATCTTTGGTATCACTGATTTGACTTCATATTAGTTTAACCCGCCCTGTGATGAGGTGGCGACTTGTCCAGGGTGTACATCGCCCTCCGCCTGATTGTAGCTGATATAGGCTCCAGCGCCCCCTGCAACCGCGAAGCAAATAAGCCGTAGAAAATGGATGGATGGATAAGTTAAATCCTTCTTTTTATTATATATTTAAAATAAAAAAGTATAATTAATACAATCAATAAAACAAAGTTTATTTGTAAAGACCCTTACATCAGCTATAACTGAACCAAAGTGCAACAGAGCAAGAAAGACATACGCACATACTAATACAACAATAAAAACAATAGGAATTAAGTTAAAGTAAAAAAAAAAAAAAAATAGTACATCATATTTTAAATGAAATAACAGTTTATATTATTTTTGAAGTAATTAAATTCATCAAATTCAAGTAGCAGTATTTCATAATTCCACTTTGAAAACACCAGCCTAAAATATTTGATGGGTACAAGTATATGATAAAGAATGCTATATTCTATGTTGCCCAAAAAATTGTATTATAGTATGAAATTAGACAATCCATATATAAAATTATTAATATAAATTCCCAAGTTCAATACATTGATAAAATGCCAGCAGAGTATAAACGATCTGATTATAGGTGATTGTACTGCATTGTTATATTGTATGCACAGTTTAGACTTAAATAATATACATTTTTAAATGATTAAATCAATTCATCAGAATAAAGTTATGTAATGACCTTTAAAATGCATCATAGAATTAAGTTATGTTAAATAAGTTTTTCCACTGTCAAAGGAAAATTATATTATGTTTTTGAAAAATTGATGAGGCATATCAAATAATTCAATCCAATGAATTAATAAAATACCAGTAAATATATTTAATCTTGGGCAGCACGGTGGACAGGTGTTAATGCATGTGCTTCACAATACAAAGGACCTGAGTTCAATCCCGGCTCAGGATCTTTCTGTGTGGAGTTTGCATGTTCTCCCCGTGACTGTGTGGGTTCCCTCCGGGTACTCCGGCTTCCTCCCACCTCCAAAGACATGCACCTGGGGATAGGTTGATTGGCAACAAACACTAAATTGGCCACTAGTGTGTGAATGTGAGTGTGAATGTTGTCTGTCTATCTGTGTTGGCCCTGCGATGAGGTGGCGACTTGTCCTGGGTGTACACCACCTTCCACCCAAATGCATTTGAGATAGGCTCCGGCACCCCCCGCGACCCCAAAAGGGACGAGCGGTAGAAAATGGATGGATGGATATTTAATGTTATTTGATGTGTGTCATCTTTTTGACATATTTATTTATTAGAATTGTTAGCATTTTTAAATAACCTACTGCCTATACAGTAGTAAATAAATAAAATATTAGGTATGAATAACAATGACATATTTAGGTCAATGAACACTGTAAAGCAACATGATGTACAATTTAACCGTTTCAAAAATTGTCTCATATTAAATGAAGTTGCGTGTATGTTACCGTGTTACCATGGCAACCCCAGATCACCTATGTTTTGTGCTCCATCATATTGGTGGACTAGCCAGGACACTTCCAGTGCTATTTGTTAAGATGCAGGCTTACAGATCATTAATGTTCATGGTATTTATACATTGTATTTTCTCATACGTTCTTCATGCTACAATACATAATGCAACATGAAAGTGACTCCCTTATCTTAACTATAAGTGGCTTGAGGTAGGGGCTGGCATCTCGTATCAAATGGGATTTGATATGAATGTAATTAGTCTGCCCATTCATTCTGTGAGAGTGTCATAGTTACTAAGCTCTGCTTTCCACGAGTGTTGAGATAAAGGGATAAAATCTTGGCTGGTATTATTTTTGTCCTTCTTCTGAAAGCAAATATTGGAGATTAACACACGTGTTAAAGTCAGTTCATACTTTGTCTCCAACATCCAACTGTTTGCTCTAAAATCTCACAGGCAACATTTCAATCATGCATACGCACGTGTGCGATTGTTTGTATGTCTTTAATTTGCATGCAGATTTTCCTCAGCATTAGCTTATCTCTCACCCTCCCCCACCTTTCAGCACCCGCCTTTTCCCCACCGCTCCTCTGGTATTCCCTTCCAAACTCTCCTCAGTTCTCTCTCTAATGAGATGACATGGCCACAGTCTTCGTCTTCCACTCTGTGACAGCCTCTCTGTTGCCAATTACTGCACAGTTGCCAGCTTTCTGTTTGCCTTTGGAGATTATATCTCTGTTTGTGTGTACAACCCGCAAATGAGACGCTCCGATCAAAGGCCGGAGTTCTCATCAGGAGTTTTCATATGGAGGCTGATGCATTTGTGTTTACTTATAGACGATCGGCATCAATGCAGTATGTTGTAAAAATCACCTCTCGTTGCTTAAATTTAAATATGTTTGCATGTTTGCATGTTTGAGGGCTTAAAAAGCAACAATGCAGTTATTTATATTCCTTGTTTGTATTTGTACGCGGAAAATAAATGACATTTGCACAAGCTGTATCTAAAAGTGAGTAGTTGAGTCTGTTGCAAAGTTCAGCACCACGGACAGCGACACACTGTTCTCAATGTCATGTAATTAACACAGTGTTTTTCAACCTTTTTTGAGCCAAGGCACATTTTTTGCGTTGAAAATATCCAGAGGCACACCACCAGCAGAAATCGTTAAAAAAAACGAAACTTGGTTGACAGTAAAAAGTCGTTGTCGCAATTGTTGGATATGACTTTAAACCATAACCAAGCATGCATCACTATAGCTCTTGTCTCAAAGTAGGTGTACTGTCACCACCTGTCACATCACAACATTTTTTGCTGTTTTCCTGTGTGTAGTGTTTTGGTTCTTGTCTTGTGCTCCTATTTTGGTGGCGTTTTCTCTCTTTTTTGGTATATTCCTGTAGCAGTTTCAGGTCTTGCCTTGAGCAATATTTCCCGCATCTACTATGTTATAGCATTCGAGAAAATATTTCAGTTGTTTTTATCCTTCTTTGGGAGGACTGTCATGTCATGTTCGGATGTACTTTATGGACGCCGTCTTTGCTCCACAGTAAGTCTTTGCTGTCATCCAGCATTCTGTTTTTGGTTTACTTTGTAGCCGGTTCAGTTTTAGTTTTGTTCTGCATAGCTTTCCCTAAGCTTCAATGCCTTTTCTTAGGGGCACTCACAGTTTGTTTATTTTAGGTTTAAGCATTAGACAACTTTTTACCTGCACACTGCCTCCCGCTGTTTCCGACATCTACAAAGCAATTAGCAACCTACTGGTATGGAAGAGTAATACACGGTTAATCTGCCGAGCTCTAGACAGCACTGACACTCAACAACAACATATCATTTGCAGAATATAATTACTGGTTTACAAAAAATATTTTTTTTACCTCAAATAGGTGAAATTAGATAATCTCCCACGGCACAGCAGACTGTATCTCACGGCACACTAGTGTGCCGCGGAACAGTGGTTGAAAAAGACTGAATTAACAAATACCCATGCACTCTATATTGCAATATTTATTGCAGCCTTTGGCGATAATGATGTATATATCATGGCATTATTTGACGTATAAATGATATTAGAAATTACATTGATAAAAAAATATGAATATCCTGTGGCTGGTTTGAATGCAGTAACATATGGGATCATTTTTAGTTGTCATTTAATTAAAACTATTTTTAATCGTCTTGCTAATTTACTGTTAATAATTGTTTACTTTATTTATGTAACATGATTCTGTCTACACTTCTGTTAAAATGCAATGGACACTTATTCTTCTTTAAATTAGTTTTGGGCAGTGTAGGTCATAGTAATGTCCATACCTACCATTTTTAAGACCATTAATTGAATACATTTTTGATCACAATACTAATTGGACAAAAAAAACACAGTAAGGTGGCGTTACAATATTACTTGAATATTTAACTGATTTCCTTATTTTATTCCTTATTTTATCACTGTGTATAACAAAGTGTTATACATTCGCAGAAGAAATAAACAAGCAAAAACTCTTATTGCCTCTGATTTAAATATCATCTACTGGTGCTGTATCGCTCCTGTTAAGGGTGTGCAATATTTTTGATAGCGAATATCGATCCGATTTCAGGAAAAAAAAAAACAAGTGTCGGATTGACAAAAACGTCAAACGATTTTGTGATGATACACTGATTAAATCAATATTTTTTTTTGTCGACCATACACTGATACTGTACCTAACATTGCTACTGTCAACATTTGTATTGATCCACCTAACTCTGTTTTTTTTGTTTTTTTCTACACTCATCCTCTAGTGACGACAGCACCGACACTTTAATTGCCGACATGGCGGCAAGGATTAGTTCGCCGCTATTTAGCTACACTACTTTGCCTTGAGGACGTGTTTGTTAGCTTGTCGCTGTCAAATTTGCATGACACAGCGAGAATGTGTCATCATCATGCATGATCACGATTGGACGATAGTTGTTGGCAAAATGTATATCATTTATATGGTATGTTTTCCTTATCACGCAACTCTACTCACATTCTGTAACATCTGGGTACGCTTAATGCACAATGTAATGGGATTTAATACAAGAGTGTGCAGGGACTAGTGAGTGAATTTATGTGTATACTTTCACTTATTTGTTAGTCAAATCAGAGATTGGTATCTTATGGTCGTTTTTGTGCTTGCTTTTTTTAAAAAATCATCAAGGAAATTCTCTGGTGTTTTAATTAGTTTGATTGAAAGGTGTGTGATCAGCAACACAGCGCAGCGCAGCTTCCTTGGAAACAATCACGTTCCCTATTCAGCTTACTGAAATAGATTTTCACTGTTTTAGAATACAGAAAAGGGAGTAAAATCGTATCCGTGGGTACCTTGAAGGGCGTTCTATACATCCATACCGTTATTATTTTGGTAATTAAGGTTGAACTCAGCGCAAGTGAAAGACATACGCACATACTAATACAACAATAAAAACAATAGAAATTAAGTTAAAGTAAAAAAAAACAAATAGTACATGTGGAAGTCTGCTGTTTCCGGGTTCTCAGGACCACCAAGGACTGACATGACAAGCTTTCAAAGTTCAACACGATTTATTTTTCAATAATCTTTTTCTGCTTTACAGCAATTGTCGTCTGTCCAAACTCAACTCCCTCCGCCTCCCGACTGCGGCCTTTTAACAGAACGACAGGTGATTAGATGAACACTTTCAGCTGTGTCATCCACTCACCTGTCGCCAACCTCGAAGCCGGCCCTGCCACACCCCGCTTCCCTGCAGGCGCGCAGGCCACGCCCACCACAGTACATTATTAGGACGCTGTAGAAAATGGATGGATGGACTCAATTTGGTGTGCTTTACTGTAGCTAGGAGCTAATAATACATTTAGTTTTACATAGGCTTTTGACATTTTGCAAGACGCAAACGAATAAACAATTAATCTAATACAAAAATATATTGCTTTAGATATTTTTAATATGTTTTATGTTCTGCACTGTTTTAAAATAATGTTTTTAAGATATTTTCATTTTTCATATATTTGGAAAACATTTTGTATAATTATTAGAGCTTTCAAACAATTAAAATATTTAAATGCGATTAATAACATTTTGTGCATAGTTAACTTGAAATTAATCACATTTAGTGTACACCATACGGCTTGTTTTCAAATTTTTCAAAACTGTGACTGTTACGGTCAGCCTCTGTCCAACTGGGCCCCGTCTGGAATCCGGGTCTTGAGGGGAGGGCCAGTATTACTACTAAGCCTCCTAGACCTCCACCACCGGTGTTTACCCCTGTTAAACCTGTTAAGCCACTACGGCCTCCTAGACCTCCTCCACCGGTGTTCTCCCCGGTCAAGTCACGCCCTCTTAGACCTCCTCCACCTGTGTTCCGTCCGTGCCCTAGTTCTAGTTTTAGTCACAGTCTCTCTCAGAGTTCGAGTCCCAGCCTTCTTCGTAGCCCATGCTCTAGTCCTACTCGTAGACCGACTTGTAGACTGAGTTGTAGTCCAAGTCCTGGTCCGAGTTTCTGTTCTGATTCTAGTTGTAGTCCTAGTCTTTCTCGTAGTCGTCGTAGTCCTAGTTCCACTCGTAGACTGATCCGTAGTCCGAGTCCTGTTTCGAGTCCGGTCCCGAGTCTTGTTTCTTGCCTTTGTAATATTAGTACTGATTCCCCTCGTGGTCTTAGTCCGAACCCTAGTCCTTACCCAAGTTCTTGTCCGAGCCCCAGTGTTACTGTAAGTCCTAGTCTTTGTCCTAGTCCTTGCCCGAGCACCAGTTTGATTGTTAGTCCCAGTCCTTGCCCAAGCCCTAGTTTGACCGTTTGTCCTAGTTCTTGCCCAAGCCCTGGTATGACTGTAAGTCCTGGTCGTTGCCCAATCCCTTCTCAAAGCACTAGTGTGATTGTAAGTCCTGGTCCTCTCTCAAGTCCTTGCCTGAGTCCTAGTGTTCGTCTTATCACTCATCATAGTCCTAGTCCTGCTCCTCGGCTGAAGCCGACTCCTGCTCCTCGGCTGAAGCCGACTCCTGCTCCTCGGCTGAAGCCGACACCTGCTCCTCGGCTGAAGCCGACACCTGCTCCTCGGCTGAATCCGACACCTGCTCCTCGGCTGAAGCCGACACCTGCTCCTCGGCTGAAGCCGACACCTGCTCCTCGGCTGAAGCCGACACCTGCTCCTCGGCTGAAGCCGACACCTGCTCCCGGGCTGAAGCCGACACCTGCTCCTCGGCTGGCCTCTGCACCTGCTCCTCGGCTGGCCTCTGCACCTGCTCCTCGGCTGGCCTCTGCACCTGCTCCTCGGCTGGCCTCTGCACCTGCTCCTTGGCTGAAGCCGACACCTGCTCCTCGGCTGGCCTCTGCACCTGCTCCTCGGCTGAAGCCGACACCTGCTCCTCTGCCGGCCTCTGCACCTGATCCTCTGCCGGCCTCTGCACCTGATCCTCTGCCGGCCTCTGCACCTGATCCGCTGCCGGACTCTGCACCTGATCCGCTGCCGGCCTCTGCACCTGATCCGCTGCCGGCCTCTGCACCTGATCTGCTGCCGGCCTCTGCACTTGCTTCCCTGCCGGCATCCGCACCGGCATCCGCACCAGCATCGGTGCCTGCTTCGGTTACAGCCCCCACGCCTTTGTCTGCTGCTGCCAAGCCGAGTCCTCCTCCACGTCGGCCACGGGTGTGGCCGTACCCCGGGCGTCCACCTCCATTCTGGCCACGGGTGTGGCCGTACCACGGGCGTCCCCCTCAACGGGTGCGCCCACCTCCACAATGGCCACGGCTGTGGCCCTACCCCGGGCGTCCTCCTCGTAGGACGTGCCCGAGTCTTCGTCAGCAACTAAAGTGGCCTCTGTGGGTTCGCCCGCCTGGACTGTTGTGGCAGCGACGTTCCACCCGCCGCCGCCACCTAGCGTGTCCTCGGTGGATCCGGGGACACAGGACTTATCGACCCTCCACCAGGTCCTCCCTCCACCCTCCCTTCATTTTCAGACTGTCTCATTGTGGGAGGGGGTTACTTCCTTATTTACATTCATCACCTTGACAACTTAATTTGCTCCTCCTGCACGCTCCGTCTACACACCGGTTTGTTATTACGTTCTCTGTATTTAAGCCCACCTGTTACCCTAGTTCAGCCTGGCTGTTTCGTTTGCTCACGCAACAAGTTACGATTGCTTATCCTCATTGTTTTCACTCTGCTAAGTTTTAGCTTAGCTTTCCGCGCGCTCGGCTCGCGCTGCTTTCGGACTTTTGAACTCTACCCTTGCTACAAGTAGCATTTAGCTTACCGTGCGGTGGCACGCCTTTTCTTTTCCTTTGTCAAGTGTTTTGTTGTGTTTTATTATTAAATCTGGTTCCTACCTCCAGTCCTGCTTGCTCCCGTCTTTGGCATCTTGGGGCCGACACCTCCGCGCATCACAATGCGCCCACCATATCGTAACAGAATCCATTCTTTTCCCTAAACCTAAACCATAATCATTACCTCAATTCATTTATAATATTATTATGAACTCAGTAAAATGATGTACATAGTATGTATATTAATGAAGTCTCACTAAATTATATGGGTTGTTACAACTCTATAAAAGCTACTTAAATCATATTAAGAAACTGATTGCCTTGAGACATTGAAGTCGCATTAACTCAAGACAAATACTCAAGTACTTAAATGAATTCAATTTATTTAACCAAACTTTTTAGCACAACATGGCAAATTCCACAGCTGCCAAGTACATTGCTGAAATAAATCTTAGAGCTTCAAAAATGAGCAAAAAAAGATTATGAAAGGAGTCATCAAAAGTTCAAATTTTTTCTGAACAAAATGAAAAGGTTTTATAAGCAACTAGGCAACAAAACACTTGGTGTGTGTTAAAAGAAGCACTTTTGTCGCCACAGAAATATCCATCGTCATAGCAACAGTAAGTAAGCAGTCAGTCAGACACAAGATAAAGTCAAAGTCACTTTCTGCATCAGATTTATCTTGAAACCTTTTTTTTTCAAACAGACAAGCTAAAGCTAAAAATGGGGCTGCGGTGTTGACAAAAACATTTGCAATACGGTCTAAAGGGCTGGACAATGTATGTCATTTTAAGTATGGCTTCTCACAATCATGAAAATGTAATATTTAAGAAAACAGAAAAAAGAAAAAAACTTTAAATGGGCTGCGCAACATGCATGAAAATTCCAGAGCTTGTAATTGTGGAACGGATGAGGAGCGAATGAGTGGGGGAAAAAAGCATGTTTTCTAGAAGTTTAGGATTTTACCATGTATGCAACTTATTATTTGACACATCGCTAGTATGAAAGTATGTGTGTATTCGCCGCTGGCTGCCTCTCTTTACGCTTGAATGCGGCAATGTGAGTGGTGACCGGACCCCTGTTTTCAGAGTTCAACTGCGTTTGCATTGTTTTCGTCCTTACTATACTACTATACTCATGACGTAGAACACACATCCCACTTTACCCTCTAGGTGGCCTAGTGGTAAGATTAGGAGTTCACACCCCACCCGAGTCATACCCAAGACTATAAAGAAATGGGACTCATTGCCTCCCAGCTTGGCACTCAGCATCAAGGATTGGAATTGGAGGTTAAATCACGATAAATGATTCCCGGGCGCGGCACAGCTGCTGCCCACTGCTCCCCTCACTTCCCAGGGGGTGATCAAGGGGATGGTTCAAATGCAGAAGACAAATTTCACCACACCTAGTGTGTGTGACAATCATTGGTACTTTAACTTAACTTTAACTTCATCCAGAACATCAAACTTTCAGTTTGGACGAGTATTAAATGAAGCCCAATACAATCAATTCTGATCAGACAAGTTATTACAACTCATTGCAATAGTTGCACATAGAGCACTTTGAAAATATAACAATCGTTTATAAAACTCCAAATGATTAAGTCAGTATGGGCGCTATTCAATTTAGAGTTCTTGTTAGTTTATCACTTGAGTAACTAAGACTTTTTATGTCATAAGCGTTCTGTTTGTTCAATTATTAAATTTTTTTGTGTTCATTTCTTTATCAATTGCTAAATTCTATTAAAAGACAAATGGCGTTCATATGACAGACACTTTACTAACACGTTCTCTTTATGAAATCATTGCTCCTGAAAATGAATCCAGCAGTCATTTCCCATAATATCAATTCGTTTTTGAGTAACTGTTTTTGGAATGATCTCTTTCTATCGCCAGACACGATATCCTTGGACCAAAAAATACAAAAACAAATCTCTCTGGAGCTGCAAAAAATTAAAAGCCATATTACATACAGATAGTGTGTCATGAGATATAAATTGAATTAAGAGGACGTAAAGGAAACTACATGAGCTCAAATATAGCTACAAATGAGACATAATGAAGGAATATGTCCATATAGCTAGCCTAAATAGCATGTTAGCATTGATTAGCTTGCAGTCATGCAGTGACCAAATATGTCTGATTAGCACTCCACACAAGTCGATAATATCCACAAAACTCACCTTTGTGCATTCACGCACAACGTTAAAAGTTTGGTGGACAAACTGAGACAGAAAAAGAAGTGGCATAAAACACGTCCTAGAAAGTCTGAGAATGTTGTACATGTAAACAAACTACGGTGAGTTCAAGGACCGCCAAAATTAGTAGGACAAAACGGCGCTTGCCAAATTCTCGAATCAGTGAAGCATGTTTAATATAAACAGTGTGCTTTATAACAATTAGGGAGGTTTGTGTCATGTTTGTCCTCCTGCAGAAACCTACATGAAAACACAAAATGTATTTTTTTCGCCTCATTTTTTTCCATTTTTCATACATTTTTGAAAAAGCTCCAGAGTCACTAAGGCGGCGCTAAAAAGCCGCATGCGGCTCTAGAGTCGTGGGTTGCCGAACCCTGGTGTAGATAAAGGAATAACTATTATTTTGATCACTTACTTCCATGTTTTGTCGCCCTGGTCCATGATTACTTGAGAAAACATCAGTAGAAGAGGACGCAATATAGATAGTAGCGGCTTACCTTCTATATCTCTTGGGACGGCGTGTCTCTGATGGTAAAGCGGCCATGCAAGCAACTTGGGGGTTCTCGGTTTGATCCCAGCTTCCGCCATCCTTGCTTTGAGTACTTTGAAGGTAGAAAAGCGCTATACAAGTGTAACCTATTTACTATTTACAATTTTTGAGCACAGGTTCTGCTTTTTTTCTCCCTTTTTCCACAGGTTCTGACTCAATTTTTCTCCCTTCAAGGGTGCTCCTGATTTTCGGCATCACATTTGGCTTAAGTCCTATAAACTTTATCCGTCCAAACACCAACCAAAACCCTTCTTCCTCCAAGCCAGAATCATTAAAATGATCGCTGCAAATGACATTCCTCTCACTTGGTCTGTCCCATTTTGCTTCAGTCACTTAGACTGTAAAGTTTCATACTTTCCTCATATTCCCATCATTCGGAAATGTATAAAGACTGACACCTTCTTTAGTTGCATGGCTACACCCTGCAACAATGCATCTGGCAGACATATTGGATCATTCCTCCAAATTCTGTGTGAAGAAAACATGAGTCGAAATGTGAATAATGAAATTGCCTCAAGTCCTTGCATCTGCAGGCTGATGGAGGCCCGCCCACGTTTTGGAGCTTAACGTGGGAGCTCTAAAATGGGCTGAAACTCGAGAAAACAAGCTTAAAATGACTTTTGTGTCTATTTTGGGGGGGAATTTTACCTGTAGATGTAATTCTTCCAGAACTTTCAGAATTATGGGGGCCTTTAATGCAAATTATACTATTAATACTACCTTATTAATGCTTGACATGAAGTTTGAGAACCAGTGGTTCTCAAACTTTTTTCACTGATGTACCCCCTGTGAATATTTTTTTTAATTTAAGTACCCCTAATCAAAGCAAAGCATTTTTGGTTGGAAAAAAGAGATAAAGAAGTAAAATACAGCACTATGTCATCAGTTTCTGATTCATTAAATTGAATAACAATGCAAAATATTGCTCATTTGTAGTGGTTTTTCTTGAACTATTTGGAAAAAAAGATATAAAAATAAGTAAAACATTTTTGAAAAGTAAACAAGTGATTCAATTATAAATAAAGATTTCTACACATAGAAGTAATCATCAACTTAAAGTGCCCTCTTTGGGGATTGTAATAGAGATCCATCTGGATTCATCAACTTAATTCCTAAACATTTCTTCACAAAAAAATAAATCATTAACATCAATATTTATTTAACATGTCCACAAAAAAATCTAGCTGTCAACACTGAATATAGCATTGTTGCATTTCTTTTCACAGTTTATGAACTTAAATTCATATTTTGTTGAAGTATTATTCAATAAATATATTTATAAAGGATTTTTGAATTGTTGCTATTTTTAGAATATTTAAAAAAAATCTCACGTACACCTTGGTGTACCTTCAAGTACCCCCAGGGGTACGCGTACCTCCATTTGAGAACCACTGTTCTACACGTTTTCAGAGAAGGCAGTTTCTTCAACACAACCCAATATCTTGTCGTTCTGCTTTGCGCTGCAGTGTTGTGTTGATTCACTTCACAATAAAAGGGCCACACGCAGACACGGCCACGTTTTTTATTTACTTATTTTTTTAATTGTGAATGCTGTATTTGAAGAGTATGAATGAACTTTAAAGAAAGGATCTGGCAGAAATGCTTGTTAAGCCCTTTACCGATCATCGAAAAGCTATGCCGAAGGGCTTCTCTGCAATTCTATCATTGTCATGCCTGTCGCTCCTGTTTTGGCCTGGGGACTTGCATAATGTGTCAAACACACACACATATAGACACACACTCTTAGGGGGTCTCATCTGACACAGCAAACATGCAGGGGGTTGAAATACATACAGTAGGGACACTTTAACCAGGATGAGGTGGTGACTCATAGGGCAAAAACAGGCCTGGAGCTCATGGTTACCTTGAGCATTATAGAACATGCACACACATTACCAACCTTAGTCCGTGACCTCGTCTTTTCAGAGCTACCTCTGTACGTGTTTCTCCATCTTTGCCGCCCTAAGGCCACATTTCCATAACTGTTCGCCGTCTGTTCCTGTTTCCTTTGTGAATTTCTTTACCAAACCCAGCAAAGTACTGTTTTTACACCGCAGAGTATAAAGTTAAACGACAGCCTTCAAGGAGGCTCAAAGTGTATAAAGTTAAACGACAGCCTTCAAGGAGGCTCAAAGTGTATATTTGTTGCTCGGGTGCCTCCTATAAGAAGTAAGCCTTTTGTTTTTGTAGTGTTTGCTTGAGTGCACTCTGCTGCATGAGTGTGTGTGTGTGTGTGTGTGTGTGTGTGTGTGTGTGTGTGAAGGCACATGCAAACTAAGCTAATCTATCAAAGCAAGTGCCTGTGATTGCCAGTGGATGGATGACCTTCGGGACCCTCCCGGGGTACCTTTTTATTTGTATCCTGTTTTGTTAACGCTCTTCTTGCTTTTTTAAATTTTTTTTTAGGATCGCCCTGAATCCTAGCTACACGCTGCTTCCACACTTGCATGAGGCAGGGATGCTCAGGTGAAGCCAAGTGCAGTAATCTCAAAGATGTTCTGCCAGTAAATGTTGAGACAAGTGTTTACATATTCACTTTTAAGCCAACTTGATTTAGTCCAGCCAGTGTGTAGAATTCCAAATATTTCAATCTTCAAGCCCATCCTTTACACTGCAAAAACTGAAATCTAAGTAAGATTATATAAGATTATATTTTTCAAATAAGGGTGATAGTTGCTTATTTTCTGTCTGATAATATTATTTTTCTCATTAAGCAGATTTTATGTTAAAGTGTTTTACTTGTTTTAAGTGTTTTGGTCCTAAATGATCATAGTAAGATATTACAGCTTGTTGCTGAGATGTGATGACCTATATTGAGTAAAACATGCTTGAAACTATAGAATATGAACTGATGCAAAGCTGTGTCATTAACACTCACAAGTATAAAACTACTTTTTCAAAGTAATCATTTCTTACTTCAAGCATGAAAAAAAAAATCATAATGCCGAGCGCGTATAATTATGCCAAGATAATGGCACTAGCATTTACTTAATTTAAGAATATTTCTCAACATATTGAGCAAAAGGTGTCTTTTTTTCTACCAAGAAAAGTGCACTTGTTATTAACAAGAATATACTTATTTGAAGGTATTTTTGGGTTCATTAAGGTTAGCTAATTTTACTTGTTTTGGAAAGTCTTGACAAGCCAAATTTTCTGGTTCTATTGGCAGATTATTTTGCTTAGTTCAAATAAAATACCCCTCATTTTTGTATTTTTTTTCTTGTTTTTGAACACTGACTGAATATTAAGTTGCTGCATTTTATTTTATGTATCTACCTGCACATCCTTCCTCCTTACCTTCCTTACTGTCCTAACAACCCATCTAAGCACCTTCCCTACTATTCATCATAGCTACCCATTTAAATGTTATCTACTGTATGTACTTCCTACCTATCCTTCCTAACAGTGACGTGCGGTGAGGTTCATGGCTGGTGAGGCACTGACTTCATCACAGTCAGATTTATAAACATATGAACCCTATGGAGTATCTTATTCACCATTTGATTGGCAGCAGTTAACGGGTTATGTTTACAAGCTCATACCAGCATTCTTCCCTGCTTGGCACTCAGCATCAAGGGTTGGAATTGGGGTTTAAATCACCAAAAATGATTCTAGTCCGCGACTGCTCACTGCACCCCTCACCTCCCAGGGGGTGAACAAGAGGATGGGTCAAATGCAGAGGACCAATTTCACCACACCTAGTGTGTGTGTGACAATCATTGGTACTTTAACTTAATGTAGCAGGTACTTTAGCTAGTATAGTAGAAGTTCTCAATATTTGGGCTAATCAGAAGTCTAGATTACGACTCGGAGAAAGTAGGACAAACACAATTAAAATACTTTAAATGATACTGGAGTTCTTTAAACATGTACAGTGCAACAACTAGTGGACAGACAATGGCCATTCAAAACAAAACAAAAATTAGAAAGGAATCTCAACAAATAATTTTAGTTTAGTTCCGGTAATTCATAAAAAATAATATCAAAAGTTCTTCAAGTTTATAGGAGCCATATGAGACTGATCGCAGACCATATGTGCATTCGCAGTTCATACAGCCACACGGGTTGGCGTTGTGGATATGGCAATGTGTAGTGAAAGTTCAGTTTATGGGCAGGTTGTACTGTAGCATAAAAAATGCAGATGTACCCCTTGTGAAAATGTTTTAATTCAAGTACCCCCTAATCCGATCAAAGCATTTTTGGTTGAAAAAAAGAGATAAAGAAGTAAAATACAGCACTATATCATCAGTTTCTGACTTATTAAATTGTATAACAGTGCAAAATATTGCTCACTTGTAGTGGTCTTTCTCGAACTATTTGAAAAAAAAGATATAAAAATAACTAAAAAATTATTGAAAAATAAACAAGTGATTCAATTATAAATAAAGATTTCTACACAGAAGTAATCATCAACTTAAAGTGCCCTCTTTGGGGATTGTAATAGAGATCCATCTGGATTCATCAACTTAATTCTAAAAATTTCTTCACAAAAAAAGCAATCTTTAACATCAATATTGATGGAACATGTCCACAAAAAATCTAGCTGTCAACAATGAATATTGCATTGTTGTGTTTTTTTTCACAGTTTATGAACTTACATTCATATTTTGTTGAAGTATTATTCAATAAATATATTTATAAAGGATTTTTGAATTGTTACTATTTTTAAAATATTTAAAAAAAAATCTCACGTACCCCTTGGCATACCTTCAAGTACCCCAGGGGTACATGTACCCCCATTTGAGAACCACTGAACTGGAATATAAAGCTTTATTGACATTGTTTTAAATGCTTTAATGATTTAAAGTTGCCACTCCTGGGCTGTGCTTTAAGATAAATACAATTATTAATAAGTAAAGTAAAACAAAACTATGGATACATGTACACAGTTAGGCCATGTAGCAGGTAAAACACACATTGTAGCAATTTGTTTTAAAATTCACTAATTTCACTTGCATTAATTCAAGCAGCTGTGTGCACGTCTATATATTTACATGTGCACAGCAGGGGAGCTGGTTGACTTTGAGAGTAGCATAAAGTATGTGTGTTTGTGAGAATGTCATCGTGTTAACTGTGTGACGTCAGTGAGTGAGTGGGCGAGTAAAGAGAGATAAAGTCTGCACTGTGCACTGCACAGTACACAGATGAACGGGTCCAGTTGTGTCCTGCAAAACTAATCATAAAGCAACCAGACTGTCACGAATCGACGTCCTTGTCATTCCGAAAGCGGAATTTAGCAGACCTGGTGAAAACATCGGCCTTGGAGGCAGCGTCTCCTCTGTGCTCCTCGACTACAGTCTGCATGGGATCCGAACAGCAGGACAGGTGTAGCAATTACAATATTACCTGTCACTCTTTATAACACCTTGTGCAAATATGAATGCTTATTATTCAAATGTTTACCCAAGTTTGTAGCAAAGATGGTAATACTAATCGCCATGTTTGGCGAGGCATGTTTTAAAGTAGCACTTGCAGCGCGACCCGTCACTGTTGAAAGCGCCAACTTTATTTTTAGTTTGTAGTAGTATAGATAGGTATTGTGTTCTATTGACTTTGCTTTGTTCAAACTATTGAATGTCATGAAAGAAAAACATAACTAGTTTAAACATTGTTTTGATATTGTTTAACTGTAAATAGAACTCACCATAAATACATGGAAAAAATTACAGTTAATACAAACTCTGTTTCCATATGAGTTGGGAAATTGTGTTAGATGTAAATATAAACGGAATACAATGATTTGCAAATCCTTTTCAACCCATATTCAGTTGAATGCACTACAACGACAAGTTATTTGATGTTCAAACTCATAAGGTTTTTTTTTTTGCAAATAATAATTAACTTAGAATTTCATGGCTGCAACACGTGCCAAAGTAGTTGGGAAAGGGCATGTTCACCACTGTGTTACATCACCTTTTAACAACAGTCAATAAACGTTTGGGAACTGAAGAAACTTAATTGTTGAAGCTTTGAAAGTGGAATTCTTTCCCATTCTTGTTTTATGTAGAGCTTCAGTCGTTCAACAATCCGGGGTCTCGCTGGCGTATTTTATGCTTCATAATGCGCCACACATTTTCGATGGGAGACAGATCTGGACTGCAGGCGGGCCAGGAAAGTACCCGCACTCTTTTTTTTTACAAAGCCACACTGTTGTAACACTTGTATTGCTGAAATAAGCAGGGGTGTCCATGATAACTTTGCTTGGATGACAACATATGTTGCTCCCAAACCTGTATGGACCTTTCAGCATTATTGCTGTCTTCACAGATGTGTAAGTTACCCATGCTTTGGGCACTAATACACCCCCATGCCATCACAGATGCTGGCTTTCGAAGTCTGTGCCTATAACAATCCGAATGGTTAGTTTCCTCTTTGTTCTGGAGGATATCATGTCCTCTGCTTCCAAATATAATTTGAAATGTGGACTCGTCACACCACAGAACACCTTTCCACTTTGCACCAGTCCATCTTAGGTGAGCTCAGGCCCAGCCAAGCCGGCGGCGTTTCAAGATATTGCTGATGAATGGGTTTGGCTTTGCATAGTAGAGTTTTAACTTGCACTTACAGATGTAGCGACCAACTGTAGTTACTAACAGTGGTTTTATGAAGTGTTCCTGAGCCTATGTGGTGATATCCTTTACACACTGATGTTGGTTTTTGACACAGTACCGCCTGAGGGATGAAAAGTCCGTAATACCATCGCTTACGTGCAGTGATTTCTCCAGATTCTCTGAACTTTTTGATGATTTTACGTACCGTAGATGGTAAAATCCCTAAATTCCTTGCAATAGCTCTTCGAGAAATGTTGTTCTAAAACTGTTCGACAATTTGCTTACAAAGTGGTGACCCTCACCCCATCCTTGTTTGTAAATTACTTAGCATTTCATGGAAGCTGCTCTTACACCCAATCATGGCACCCAACTGTTCCCAATTAGCCTGCACACCTGTCGAATGTTCCATATAAGTGTTTGATGAGCATTCTTTAACTTTATCAGTATTTATTGCCACCTTTCCCAGCTTCTTTGTCACGTGTTGCTGGCATCAAATTCTAAAGTTAATGATTATTTGCACAAAAAAAAATGTTAATCAGTTTGAACATCAAATATGTTGTCTTTGTAGCATATTCAACTGAATATTGTTTGAAAAGGATTTGCAAATCATTGTATTCCGTTTATATTTACATCTAACACAATTTCCCAACTCATATGGAAACGGGGTTTGTACATGTGAATGGTATCGGCCGATCTCACTCATGGATGAGCCGCACATCCCTAATAGCCACCCAAATTCTACCTATTCATTGTAACTGCCTAATTGCGTACCTACCTACACATCCGTTCTACATAACTTCCTACAACCCATTTTAACACCTATTTATTCTACCTACCTGTCCAACCACCAAAATACCATTTCAAACCAACATACTTTACCTACCTACCAATCAGTCATTTTTACCTATTCTACCAACCCACCTAAACACCTCCCTACCGACCTTCCATATCTACCCACCAGTCAATAAATCTACTACTACTACAACTACTACTAGGATAGGATAGGACTTTATTGTCATTGCAAAAGTACAACAAAACTTTTTCTTCAGCACAAACACAAACCCGTTCAAGATTAAACAAACAGTGTACAGGGTTACAGAACAGGAACGCTGATGGGTCACTACAAGGTTTCTTGAAAAGATGGGAAAAAGGTAAAACTCTGAGAAAGAAGATGAGTAAAAAAATACAATCGAGATTGAGCTCGTAAGGGTGTCAAATCTGGGGTGGGAAAAAAACCTCCATGCCATGTACACATAAACATGTAACATATAATCACAACAACTCGCAACAGAGGGGGTTGAAGGCCTGGAGGTCGACTGCTGCTATAAAGCGCTGTCAGCCGTCCATCACCCCAAAGGGGAATCAAGCGGTGGTGAAGGCGTGGGGTGGGGGTGGGGTATGTGTATATGCCAATTTTCTTGGGTGTGTTGATGTAGTGTCCATAGGCCTGGCGCCGTTCTGCATGCAAGCAAAAATTAGACTCCAGGTGTCATTGAGGAGGGGGGGGGGTTAAAAGCGTCCATCGTTGAGGAGTCCTCGGGGGGATGTTTTCAGAACAGCCCTCTCCTGTTGTTGCATCAAGACATTTGAAGGAGTCAAATCGTAGATTAGGATTTTGTTTTTCCGAGAAAATACATTACAATGACTTGTCTTTTCTATTGCATGCCTCCCCTCATATCCAATTTTTCCCTTTCAACCAGCTTTTTCATGGTGTGATCCATCTTACAATTCAGTAAATCGCCCCAGACTGTGATCCCACAGCCTGGCCCAATCCTTCCATTGCGACGAACAGCCTTTGGGCTCCTTGAGTGGCTGCCATCATCTTATGAATTTGATGATACACCAGCTAAATGACCAGTAAGGTTCCCCACGATCACGGTTCCAAATAGGTAGCTGTCTTCCACGTCCTCGATGGAAAGGACTGAGGGGCACATGATTCTCCATTTATCCCAGGAATCTCTCACATACTCTGCAGCAATGGTTCCTAGAACCTCTTTTCCTCGTCAAAAAGATTTTGTCAATTGACTCGACAGTCCAGCTGATCATTTCCATGTCTGATGTTTAGATTTAGAGGACAGCGCAAAGAAAGAGGCTTCAGAAAAGTGCAGACAGGACAAAACAAAGAGAGCAAGCAGGGAGAAGAACGAAGACGGAAAAAATGTGACCGCCCTCACCAGAGGCAAGACAGAAAGATCTATTACTTTCCATCCATATAAAGTTGTACTGATCATACCAAGCCAACTAACCACCGTCCTACCAACTGAGCATACCCAACCATCTGGCTTTTAACACAAGCTGAGCTAGATAGACTTTCTTTACATTTTTATTTATGCATTTTTAGTATTTTAAGGCATATCTTTTATTAAATGTTTCCTTTTATTTTATTGTTTATTTCGTTTAGTTGTGTATTTGTGATGATACCGCTTTATTAGGCATAAAGCAGAAGAAAAAGTAACACAGGTCTATCAGGCACTCAGATAGCAACAGATCACTGTTGCATACCGAAGATAATGAACCATTACTGAAGGAAGGCTCAATGTGGGACTAAATTTAGCTAATTAAAAACGAGGAACGGGTGTGCTGGTGAAACAAGGAACACAAGGGAAAGGGGCTGCTTTAACACAGAGACCATTCCGGAAACACTACAAAAACAAGAGCTCTAGGACAGAAAAGGATACAAAACACATAAAAATAAGAAAGTTTAAACTGTCTTGTGGCATCATTACAGAATTCAAAGCTTTTTTTGAACTTATTTTGAATTGTATTCTATTTTTTTTTACCTTTCTGTTTTCAATTTTTACAGCCTTTTTGGGGAGTAATGACTGTTTTTAAAATTATGCTATATAAATAATAAAATATTGACTTTGACACCCAAGTACCTACATAGTTCTTAGCTGTAACTACCTACTGTATATTCCTACCTATTTTCTTACCCACCTATTCGAATACCTAATTACTTATTAGCCACCGCCAGCCTTGTATAACCACCCAACTCAGTACCTATCATACCTTTCTACCTTCCTGTAAACACTTACCTACCACCCAGCAGCCCATATTATCTATCTTACCAAGCTATATATCTACCATCCCAACTAGTCTACCTACTCATCTAAACAAATAATTCATGCTACACAGTACACACCCATCTAAACATCTGTCTCCCTACCTTTCTACCCATCCAAAAACACTTTTCCAACCTTCCTAACTGTCCTACCAACCCATTTTGGCACATTCATACCCACCAATCCACACCACCTTCCTGCCTACCTAACTACTCACCTACATACAGTACATATTCTCCCTCCCTCCCTAATGATCCTATCCATCTAAATACTTAACTACATCTACCTGCCTACCAGTACTCATCTATCCACTCACTCATCAAAACTTTTTTCTCACTGAAGCTTTCCCAAGTAAGCGCCATACCCATCCATCATACCTTTCTTTCCTAAGCACATACCTACTGATCTTGTCTGACCTACCTACCTGCCAGGCTATCCTCCCTGGATGCAGCTGGGATGGTATGTGTGAGCATGCACACAGACACCCAATTGGATACATAGAGAGACGCCATGGCATTTAGGCGGTGACATTTTCCAAATGACATTTTGTCCGCGGCCAAATCCATACTCGGTGAGCATGAACCGTGCAACATGAATGTACATTTGAACCAGGTCGCTCCCTCCCCAGTATCACACGAATCATAAACAAACCCCAATCCACGTGCAGAGACTTCTCGAACCTTTTGAAAAACTGATTTCATACATCAAATATCTTGATCTTGGAAAAATCTTACCATCGTTATTGTTTTCATCAATGTACATTACTGTTTGTTTTTTTAATCACTGTTTCTATGGCTTTTCTCACTCTATATAGAATTTCACTCGAATCAATATGTGGTGTCAGACGGTTAAATACCGTTGACTTAATTTTTTACTAATTTGTCACGGTTGCTAGAGACAAATGATATGACTTACTGTAATGAGTCTGTCTATCAGGTAAAGACCAAGACCTATAGATGTATCATTCATCAAATACAACAATTAAATTAGATGGCACATTGACATGATGAGTAGGCTGACTGCAAACAAGGTAATGGATCCACGCTTCAATTCAAGGTCCAAACTGGATTTAGCACTGATGTTGCCGGATCAAAAGGAAAAATATATGGTTTTTCTACACTCACAGGACACGTAATTAGGCACGCTTGTGCTGTAATAATACATTAATGAATACATATGAGCACGGGGGTTCACAAGATTAGAAACACCTCAAAGGACAGTGATAGGTCAGTTTTAATTAGTATTCCGTCCCCAAAACTCAGATAAAAAATGGTATAAAAACACATTTTTTACCACAAGCAATAATGTAAATACGATTATTTAGAGACTCAAACAAAATAACGCAACTGAATACAAAATATATGATGAATGAAATGTATAAGTTAACATTAAACATTACTTATACCTTGAAGGATGAGTTCTTTCTTGACTTCAATGGTGTTTCTCGGCTTCTTTATCAAAGTGCTGGAACTTGCAACTTTGTTTGACCCCATGGTGGCTTAATATACACAGACTGAGTCACCAAGACTTAGACTTAGACTTCCTTTTTATTGTCATTCAAATTTGAACTTTACAGTACAGATAAGAACGATATTTCGTTGCATTAGTTTATGGTATAGCAGGATAAAAAAGCAATAAGTTGCATACATAAATAAATATATTAGAGATAAATATATCACACTTTTTCATATACATCAACGTTTATGGATGTATGTTACATTGTCTTTATATTCCAGCAAGTTAATCCGTTTTGGGGGGTGAATTGAGGGGATTATAATGATGCGTTCAAGAGTCTTACGGCCAGAGGGAAAAAGCTGTTACAGAACCTGGAGGTTCTGCTTCGGAGGCTGCGGAACCTCTTTCTAGAGTCCAGCAGTGAAAACAGTCCTTGGTGGGGGTGGGAGGAGTGTCTGCAGATTTTCTGAGCCCTGATCAGGCAGCGGCTTTTTGCGATCTCCTGGCTAAGAGGAAGAGGAGTCCTGATGATCTTTTCCGCCGTCCTCACCATTCTCTGCAGAGACTTCCAGTCCGAGGCACTGCAGGCTCCAGTCCAGACAGAGAAGCTGTTGGTCAGCAGGCTCTCCATAGTGCCTCTGTAGAATGTGCTGAGAATGGAGGGAGAGAGCTGTGCTCTTTTCATCCGACGCAAAAAGTGCATGTGCTGCTGAGCTCTTTTTTGAAGAGCTCCGGTGAGTCACCAAGGCATGGGATTCTTGTATTGACACTCGATTTCGCGTAATGATACGCGAGCAAATGGACTAGTTTGTCACACGCAATATTTGGCCTTATGATAACCGAGACAGGGCAGAACTTTGGTAAAATATCCTCATCAAATGTCGCATTGCATGAACAAGGAACCATTTTACTGCCTTGACCCAAATATCCTCGTTTGTCCTTTGGAAAAAAGCGTCTTATATTGAGGACCTACAGCAGAGATGCATGGGATTCTGGGTATTTCTTTGGTTATGTTTATGTTGTGTTACAGTGCGGATGTTATCCCAAAATGTGGTTGTCATTCTTGTTTGGTGTGGATTCACAGTTTAGCGCATATTAGTAAGAGTGTTAAAGTTATTTATATCACAACCATCAGTGTACTGTGTGGCTGTTGAACAAATATGCCTTGCCTTACATATGTTTGCAGTTACCACGATCAACATGTGACTGGGCTGGCAAGCTGTCAGCACAGGTTGTAGGGGGCGTAAAAGGTTCCCCCATCATATCATGCCCTCATTATTGTTGTCAGGGTGAAAACCAGCAGACATTCGCCAGAATAGATGCTCTGAAATACGACAGTCTCCCGGAAAAATTAGGAGGGTTGGCAATTGTGATTCTGTCAAGCGGCTTTTATATAAATCTCGCGGGCCGCAATAACGTTAAATTTTCATATTAAGGTGCGGGCCGCGTGTCTGAGACCCCTGGTTTATACATAGCACAAAGCAAAAAAAAAAAAAAAAACGTGTATGCAGTGTTATTTCATTTTAAATTTAAAAAAAGTTGGTTGGCTCCCATTGTTTTTCTTTATTTTGTGAAACGGGTCAAAATGGCTCTTTGAGTTGTAAAGGTTGCCGACCCCTGTTGTAGATAATGCTACATATGGAAAACAAAAACAAACACATAATGTTAATGCAGCAGTCGAGGAAAATTAGTAGACTACATAAATAACATCCTGTAATTTGATGTTGATATTTTATTATCTGGATAGATTGAAAAGAAAACACCAATGAGTGGACTGATGAACATTATCACATCATTTATTCAGAAAGTATAAATAACGACTAAAGATGTTCGATAATGGCTTTTTTGCCGATATCTGATATTACGATATTGTCCAAATCTTAATTACCTATTCCGATATCAACCGAAACCGATATATACAGTTGTGGAATTAACACATTATTATGCCTAATTTTGTTGTGAAATCTGAAGTTGTCTTTGTTTTTAAGTTATCGTGCCGTGATTTTACTAGTCCGGCCCACTCGGGAGTAGATTTTTCTCCATGTGGCCCCCCATCTAAAATGAGTTTGACACCCCTGATCTAGAGGTGTGTACCTGATTCACCTGATACCTAGCATACCTGATT